>NW_027598029.1:0-56588 GCF_964194155.1 Cetorhinus maximus
GACTGGGGAACAGAGGGATAGAGAGAGGGGACAGACTGGGGTACAGAGGATAGAGAGAGGGGTCAGACTGGGAACAGAGGGATAGAGAGAGGGGACAGACTGTGGAACAGAGGGATAGAGAGAGAGGACAGACAGGGGAACAGAGGGACAGAGTGAGATGACAGACTGGGGAAAAGAGGGATAGAGAGAGGGACAGACAGGGGAACAGAGGGATAGAGTGAGATGACAGACTGGGGAACAAAGGGATAGAGAGAGATGACAGACTGGGGAACAGAGGGATAGAGAGAGGGGACAGACTTTGAAAAAGAGGGATAGAGATAGGGAACAGACTGGGTAACAGAGGGATAGAGAGAGAGGGGACAGACTGGGAAACAGAGGGATAGAGACAGGGGACTGACTGGGAAACAGAGGGATAGAGAGAGGGGAATCACTGGGAAACATTGGGATAGAGAGAGGGGACTGACTGGGAACAGAGGGGTAGAATGAGGGGACAGACTGGGGAACAGAGGGGTAGGGAGAGGGACAGACTGGGGAAAAGAGTGATAGAGAGAGGGGATAGACTGGGGAACAGAGTGATAGAGAGAGGGGACAGAGTGGGGAACAGAGGGATAGAGAATGGGGACAGATTGGGGAACAAAGGGATAGAGCGAGGGGACAGACTGGGGAACAGAGGGATAGGGAAGGGGACAGAGTGGGAACAGAGGGATAGAGAGAGAGGGACAGACTGGGAACAGAGGGATAGAGAGAGGGGACAGACTGGGGAACAGAGGGATAGAGAGAGTGGACAGACTGGGAAAAGAGGGATAGAGAGAGAGAGGACAGACTGTAGAACCGAGGGATAGAGAGAGGGGGCAGACTGGGGATAGAGGGATAGAGAGAGGGGGCAGACTGGGGAACAGAGGGATAGAGAGAAGGGACAGTCTGGGGAACAGAGGGATAGAGAGAGGGGACAGTCTGGGGAACAGAGGGATAGAGAGAGGGGACAGACTGGGGAAGAGAGGGATAGAGAGAGGGGACAGTCTGGGGAACAGAGGGATAGAGTGAGGGGACAGACTGGGGAACAGAGGGATAGAGAGAGGGACAGACTGGAAAACAGAGGGATATAGAGAGGGCGACAGACTGGGGAACAGAGGGATAGAAGAGGGGACAGAGTGGGGAACAGAGGGATAGAGAGTGGGGACAGAGTGGGGAACAAGAGGGATAGAGAGTGGGGACAGACTTCGGGAACAGAGGGATTGGGAGAGGGGACAGACTGGGAAACAGAGGGATAGAGAGAGGGGGGACAGACTGAGGAACAGAGGGATAGAGTGAGGGGACAGACTGGGGAACAGAGGGATAGAGAGAGAGGACAGACTGGGAAAGAGAGGGATAGAGAGAGAGGACAGACTGGGGAACAGAGGGATAGAGAGAGGGTCAGACTGGGGAACGGAGGGATAGAATGAAGGGACAGACTGGGGAACAAAGGGATAGAGAGAGGGGACAGACTGGGGAACAGAGGGATAGAGAGAGGGGACAGACTGGGGAAAAGAGGGATAGAGAGAGGGGACAGACTGTGGAACAGAGGGATAGAGAGAAGGGTCAGACTGGGGAACAGAGGATAGAGATAGGGGAGAGACTGGGGAACAGAGGGATAGAGAGAGGGGACAGACTGGGAACCGAGGGATAAGTGAGGTGACAGACTGGGGAACAGAGGGATAGAGAGAGGGGACAGACTGGGGAACAGAGGGATAGAGAGAGGGGTCAGACTGGGGAACAGAGGGATAGAGAGAGGGGACAGGCTGGGGAAAAGAGGGATAGAGAGCGTGGACAGACAGGGGAACAGAGGGATAGAGTGAGATGACAGACTGGGGAACAAAGGGATAGAGAGAGGGGACAGACTGGGGAACAGAGGGATAGAGAGAGAGGGGACAGACTGGGGAACAGAGGGATAGAGAGAGATGTCAGACTGGGGAACAGAGGGATAGAGAGAGGGGACAGACTGGGGAACAGAGGTATCCAGAGAGGGGACAGACTGGGAAACAGAGGATAGAGAGAGGGGACAGACTGTGGAACAGAGGGATAGAGAGAGAGGACAGACTGGGGAACAGAGGGATAGAGAGAGGGGACAGACAGGGGAACAGAGGGATAGTGTGAGATGACAGACTGGGGAACAAAGGGATAGAGAGAGGGGACAGACTGGGTAACAGAGGATAGAGAGAGATGACGGACTGGGGAACAGAGGGACAGAATGAGGGGACAGAGTGGGGATCAGAGGGATAGAGAGATAGGACAGACTGGGGAACAGAGGGATAGAGAGAGGGGACAGAGTGGGGAACAGAGAGATAGAGGGATGGGACAGACTGGGGAACAGAGGGATAGAGAGAGGGGACAGACTGGGGAACAGAGGGATCGAGAGCCAGGGGACAGACTGAGGAATAGAGGGAAAGAGAGAGAGGGACAGACTGGGGAACTGAGGGATAGAGAGAGGGGACAGACTGGGGAACAGAGGGATAGAGAGAGGGGACAGACTGGGGAAAAGAGGGATAGAGAGAGGGGACAGACAGGGGAACAGAGGGATAGTGTGAGATGACAGACTGGGGAACAAAGGGATAGAGAGAGGGGACAGACTGGGGAACAGAGGGATAGAGAGAGGGGACAGACTTTGAAAAAGAGGGATAGAGAGAGGGAACAGACTGGGTAACAGAGGGATAGAGAGAGAGGGGACAGACTGGGAAACAGAGGGATAGAGACAGGGGACTGACTGGGAAACAGAGGGATAGAGAGAGGGGACTCACTGGGAAACATTGGGATAGAGAGAGGGGACAGACTGTGGAACAGAGGGATAGAGAGAGAGGACAGACAGGGGAACAGAGGGATAGAGTGAGATGACAGACTGGGGAAAAGAGGGATAGAGAGAGGGGACAGACAGGGGAACAGAGGGATAGAGTGAGATGACAGACTGGGGTACAGAGGGATAGAGAGAGGGGACAGACTTTGAAAAAGAGGGATAGAGAGAGGGAACAGACTGGGTAACAGAGGGATAGAGAGAGAGGGGACAGACTGGGAAACAGAGGGATAGAGACAGGGGACTGACTGGGAAACAGAGAGATAGAGAGAGGGGACTCACTGGGAAACATTGGGATAGAGAGAGGGGACAGAGTGGGGAACAGAGGGATAGAGAGAGAGGGACAGACTGGGGAACAGAGGGATAGAGAGAGGGGACAGACTGGGGAACAGAGGGATAGAGAGAGTGGACAGACTGGGGAAAAGAGGGATAGAGAGAGAGAGGACAGACTGTAGAACCGAGGGATAGAGAGAGGGGCAGACTGGGGAATAGAGGGATAGAGAGAGGGGGCAGACTGGGGAACAGAGGGATAGAGAGAGGGGACAGTCTGGGGAAGAGAGGGATAGAGAGAGGGGACAGTCTGGGGAACAGAGGGATAGAGAGAGGGGACAGACTGGGGAACAGAGGGATAGAGAGAGGGGACAGTCTGGGGAACAGAGGGATAGAGAGAGGGGACAGACTGGGGAACAGAGGGATAGAGAGAGGGGACAGACTGGAAAACAGAGGGATATAGAGAGGGCGACAGACTGGGGAACAGAGGGATAGAAGAGGGGACAGAGTGGGGAACAGAGGGATAGAGAGTGGGGACAGAGTGGGGAACAGAGGGATAGAGAGTGGGGACAGAGTGGGGATCAGAGGGATAGAGAGATAGGACAGACTGGGGAACAGAGGGATAGAGAGAGGGGACAGACGGGGGAACAGAGGGATAGAGAGAGATGACGGACTGGGGAACAGAGGGACAGAATGAGGGGACAGAGTGGGGATCAGAGGGATAGAGAGATAGGACAGACTGGGGAACAGAGGGATAGAGAGAGGGGACAGAGTGGGGAACAGAGAGATAGAGGGATGGGACAGACTGGGGAACAGAGGGATAGAGAGAGGGGACAGACTGGGGAACAGAGGGATCGAGAGCCAGGGGACAGACTGAGGAATAGAGGGAAAGAGAGAGAGGGACAGACTGGGGAACTGAGGGATAGAGAGAGGGGACAGACTGGGGAACAGAGGGATAGAGAGAGGGGACAGACTGGGGAAAAGAGGGATAGAGAGAGGGGACAGACAGGGGAACAGAGGGATAGTGTGAGATGACAGACTGGGGAACAAAGGGATAGAGAGAGGGGACAGACTGGGGAACAGAGGGATAGAGAGAGGGGACAGACTTTGAAAAAGAGGGATAGAGAGAGGGAACAGACTGGGTAACAGAGGGATAGAGAGAGAGGGGACAGACTGGGAAACAGAGGGATAGAGACAGGGGACTGACTGGGAAACAGAGGGATAGAGAGAGGGGACTCACTGGGAAACATTGGGATAGAGAGAGGGGACTGACTGGGGAACAGAGGGGTAGAATGAGGGGACAGACTGGGGAACAGAGGGGTAGGGAGAGGGGACAGACTGGGGAAAAGAGGGATAGAGAGAGGGGATAGACTGGGGAACAGAGTGATAGAGAGAGGGGACAGAGTGGGGAACAGAGGGATAGAGAATGGGGACAGATTGGGGAACAAAGGGATAGAGCGAGGGGACAGACTGGGGAACAGAGGGATAGGGAAAGGGGACAGAGTGGGGAACAGAGGGATAGAGAGAGGGGACAGAGTGGGGAACAGAGGGATAGAGAGAGAGGGACAGACTGGGGAACAGAGGGATAGAGAGAGTGGACAGACTGGGGAACAGAGGGATAGAGAGAGGGGACAGACTGGGGAACAGAGGGATAGAGAGAGGGGACAGACTGGGGAACAGAGGGATAGAGAGAGGGGACAGACTGGGGTACAGAGGGATAGAGAGAGGGGTCAGACTGGGGAACAGAGGGATAGAGAGAGGGGACAGACTGTGGAACAGAGGGATAGAGAGAGAGGACAGACAGGGGAACAGAGGGATAGAGTGAGATGACAGACTGGGGAAAAGAGGGATAGAGAGAGGGGACAGACAGGGGAACAGAGGGATAGAGTGAGATGACAGACTGGGGAACAGAGGGATAGAGAGAGGGGACAGACTTTGAAAAAGAGGGATAGAGAGAGGGAACAGACTGGGTAACAGAGGGATAGAGAGAGAGGGGACAGACTGGGAAACAGAGGGATAGAGACAGGGGACTGACTGGGAAACAGAGAGATAGAGAGAGGGGACTCACTGGGAAACATTGGGATAGAGAGAGGGGACAGAGTGGGGAACAGAGGGATAGAGAGAGAGGGACAGACTGGGGAACAGAGGGATAGAGAGAGGGGACAGACTGGGGAACAGAGGGATAGAGAGAGTGGACAGACTGGGGAAAAGAGGGATAGAGAGAGAGAGGACAGACTGTAGAACCGAGGGATAGAGAGAGGGGGGAGACTGGGGAATAGAGGGATAGAGAGAGGGGGCAGACTGGGGAACAGAGGGATAGAGAGAGGGGACAGTCTGGGGAACAGAGGGATAGAGAGAGGGGACAGTCTGGGGAACAGAGGGATAGAGAGAGGGGACAGACTGGGGAACAGAGGGATAGAGAGAGGGGACAGTCTGGGGAACAGAGGGATAGAGAGAGGGGACAGACTGGGGAACAGAGGGATAGAGAGAGGGGACAGACTGGAAAACAGAGGGATATAGAGAGGGCGACAGACTGGGGAACAGAGGGATAGAAGAGGGGACAGAGTGGGGAACAGAGGGATAGAGAGTGGGGACAGAGTGGGGAACAGAGGGATAGAGAGTGGGGACAGACTTCGGAACAGAGGGATTGGGAGAGGGGACAGACTGGGGAACAGAGGGATAGAGAGAGGGGGGACAGACTGAGGAACAGAGGGATAGAGTGAGGGGACAGACTGGGGAACAGAGGGATAGAGAGAGAGGACAGACTGGGGAAGAGAGGGATAGAGAGAGAGGACAGACTGGGGAACAGAGGGATAGAGAGAGGGTCAGACTGGGGAACGGAGGGATAGAATGAAGGGACAGACTGGGGAACAAAGGGATAGAGAGAGGGGACAGACTGGGGAACAGAGGGATAGAGAGAGGGGACAGACTGGGGAAAAGAGGGATAGAGAGAGGGGACAGACTGTGGAACAGAGGGATAGAGAGAGGGGACAGACTGGGGAACAGAGGGATAGAGATAGGGGAGAGACTGGGGAACAGAGGGATAGAGAGAGGGGACAGACTGGGGAACCGAGGGATAAGTGAGGGGACAGACTGGGGAACAGAGGGATAGAGAGAGGGGACAGACTGGGGAACAGAGGGATAGAGAGAGGGGACAGACTGGGGAACAGAGGGATAGAGAGAGGGGACAGGCTGGGGAAAAGAGGGATAGAGAGAGTGGACAGACAGGGGAACAGAGGGATAGAGTGAGATGACAGACTGGGGAACAAAGGGATAGAGAGAGGGGACAGGGTGGGGAACAGAGGGATAGAGAGAGAGGGGACAGACTGGGGAACAGAGGGATAGAGAGAGATGACAGACTGGGGAACAGAGGGATAGAGAGAGGGGACAGACTGGGGAACAGAGGGATAGAGAGAGGGGACAGACTGGGGAACAGAGGGATAGAGAGAGGGGACAGGCGGGGTAACAGAGGGATAGAGAAGGGGACAGACGGGGTAACAGAGGGATAGAGAAGGGGACAGACTGGGGAACAGTGGGATAGAGAGAGGGGACAGACTGGGGAACAGAGGGATAGAGAGAGAGGACCGACTGGGGAACAGAGGGTTAAAGAGAAAGGAGTGACTGGGGAAGAGAGGGATAGAGGGAGGGGACAGATTGTGGAACAGAGGGATAGAGAGAGGGGACAGACTGGGGAACAGAGGGGATAGAGAGAGGGGACAGACTGGGGAACAGAGGGATAGAGAGAGGGGACAGACTGAAGAACAGAGGGATAGAGAGAGAGGACAGTATGGGGAACAGAGGGATAGTGAGTGAGAACAGACTGGGGAACAGAGGGATAGAGAGAGAGGACAGACTGGGGAATAGATGGATGAAGAGAGGGGACAGACTGGGGAACAGAGGGATAGAGAGAGGGGACAGACTGGGGAACAGATCGATAGAGAGAGGGGACAGACTGGGGTTCCGAGGGATAAGTGAGGGGACAGACTGGGGAACAGAGGGATAGAGAGAGGGGACAGACTGGGGAACGGAGGGATAAGTGAGCGGACAGACTGGGGAACAGAGGGATAGAGAGAGGGGACAGACTGGGGAACAGAGGGATAGAGAGAGGGGACAGACTGGGGAACAGAGGGATAGAGAGAGAGGACAGACTGGGGAACAGAGGGATAGAGAGGGAGGACTGACTGGGGAACAGAGGGATAGAGAGAGGGGACAGGCTGGGGAAAAGAGGGATAGAGAGAGGGGACAGACTGGGGAACAGAGGGATAGAGAGAGAGGACAGACTGGGGAACAGAGGGATAGAGAGAGAGGACAGACTGTGGAACAGAGGGATAGAGAGAGGGGACAGACTGGGGAACAGAGGGATAGAGAGAGAGGACAGACTGGGGAACAGAGGGATACGGAGTGAGAACAGACTGGGGAACAGAGGGATAGAGAGAGAGGACAGACTGGGGAACAGAGGGATAGAGAGAGGGGACAGATTGGGGAACAGAGGGATAGAGAGAGGGACAGAGTGGGGAACAGAGGGATAGAGAGAGGGGACAGACTGGGGAACAGAGGGATATAGAGAGGGAACAGACTGGGGAACAGAGGGATAGAGAGAGGGGACAGACTGGGGAACAGAGGGATAGAGAGAGAGGGGACAGACTGGAGGACAGAGGGATAGAGAGAGGGGACAGACTGGGGAACAGAGGGATAGAGAGAGAGGGGACAGACTGGGGAACAGAGGGATAGAGAGAGAGGACTGACTGGGGAACAGAGGGATAGAGAGAGGGGACTGACTGGGGAACAGAGGGATAGAGAGAGGGGACTGACTGGGAAACAGTGGGACAGAGAGAGGGGACTGACTGGGGAACAGAGGGGTAGAATGAGGGGACAGACTGGGGAACCGAGGGGTAGGGAGAGGGGACAGACTGGGGAAAAGAGGGAGAGAGAGAGGGGATAGACTGGGGAACAGAGTGATAGAGAGAGGGGACAGAGTGGGGAACAGAGGGATAGAGAATGGGGACAGACTGGGGAACAGAGGGATAGAGCGAGGGGACAGACTGGGGAACAGTGGGATAGGGAGAGGGGACAGAGTGGGGAACAGAGGGATAGAGAGAGGGGACAGGCAGGGGAACAGAGGGATAGAGAGAGGGGACAGACTGGGGTACAGAGGGATAGAGAGAGGGGTCAGACTGGGGAACAGAGGGATAGAGAGAGGGGACAGACTGTGGAACGGAGGGATAGAGAGAGAGGACAGACTGCGGAACAGAGGGATAGAGAGAGTGGACAGACTGGGGAAAAGAGGGATAGAGAGAGAGAGGAAAGACTGTAGAACCGAGGGATAGAGAGAGTGGACAGACTGGGGAAATGAGGGATAGAGAGAGAGAGGACAGACTGTAGAACCGAGGGATAGAGAGAGGGGACAGACTGGGGAACAGAGGGATAGAGAGAGGGGACAGACTGGAAAACAGAGGGATATAGAGAGGGCGACAGACTGGGGAACAGAGGGATAGAAGAGGGGACAGAGTGGGGAACAGAGGGATAGAGAGTGGGGACAGAGTGGGGAACAGAGGGATAGAGAGTGGGGACAGACTTCGGAACAGAGGGATAGGGAGAGGGGACAGACTGGGGAACAGAGGGATAGAGAGAGGGGGGACAGACTGATGAACAGAGGGATAGAGAGAGAGGGTCAGACTGGGGAACAGATGGATAGAATGAAGGGACAGACTGGGGAACAAAGGGATAGAGAGAGGGGACAGACTGGGGAACAGAGGGATAGAGATAGTGGAGAGACTGGGGAACAGAGGGATAGAGAGAGGGGACAGACTGGGGAACCGAGGGATAAGTGAGGGGACAGACTGGGGAACAGAGGGATAGAGATAGGGGAGAGACTGGGGAACAGAGGGATAGAGAGAGGGGACAGACTGGAGAACCGAGGGATAAGTGAGGGGACAGACTGCGGAACAGAGGGATAGAGAGAGGGGACAGACTTGTGAACAGAGGGATAGAGAGAGGGGACAGACTTGTGAACAGAGGGATAGAGAGAGGGGACAGACTGAGGAACAGAGGGATAGTGAGAGGGGACAGACTGGGGAATAGAGGGATAGAGAGAGGGGACAGACTGGGGAATAGTGGGATAGAGAGAGGGGACAGACTGAGGAACAGAGGGAAAGAGAGAGAGGGACAGACTGGGGAACAGAGGGATAGAGAGAGTGGACAGACTGGGGAATAGAGGGAGAGAGAGAGGGGGCAGACTGAGGAACAGAGGGATAGGGAGAGGGGACAGAGTGGGGAACAGAGGGATAGAGAGAGGGGACAGAGTGGGGAACAGAGGGTTCGAGAGCGGGGGGACAGACTGAGGAACAGAGGGATAGAGAGAGGGGACAGGCTGGGGAACAGAGGGATAGAGAGAGGGGACAGACTGGGGAACAGAGGGATAGAGAGAGAGGACCGACTGGGGAACAGAGGGATATAGAGAGGGGGACAGACTGGGAACAGAGGAATAGAGAGAGAGGACAGACTAGCGAAAAGAGGGATAGAGAGAGAGGACAGACTGGGGAACAGAGGGATAGAGAGAGGAGACAGACTGGGGAACAGAGGAATAGAGAGAGAGTGCAGACTGAGGAACAGATGGATAGAGAGAGGGGACAGACTGTGGAATGGAGGGGTAGGGAGAGGGGACAGACTGGGGAACAGAGGGATAGAGAGAGGGGACAGACTGTGGAACAGAGTGATAGAGAGAGGGGACAGAGTTGGGAACAGAGGGATAGAGAGTGGGGACAGACTGAGGAACAGAGGGATAGAGAGAGAGGGTCAGACTGGGGAACAGAGGGATAGAGAGAGGGGACAGTCTGGGGAACAGAGGGATAGAGAGAGGGGACAGACTGGGGAACAGAGGGATAGAGAGAGGGGACTGACTGGGGAACAGAGGGATAGAGAGAGGGGAGAGACAGCGGAAAAGAGGGTTAAAGAGAAAGGACTGACTGGGGAACAGAGGGTTAGAGAGAGGTGACAGACTGGGGAACAGAGGGATAGAGAGAGGGGACAGACTGGGGAACAGTGGGATAGAGAGAGGAGACAGACTGGGGAACAGAGGGATAGAGAGAGGGGACAGGGTGGGGAACAGAGGGATAGAGAGAGGGGACAGACTGGGGAACGGAGGGATAGAGAGAGGGGACAGACCAGGGAACAGAGGGATAGAGAGATGGGTCAGACTGGGGAACAGAGGGATAGAGCTACGGGACAGACTTGGGAACAGAGGGATAGGGAGAGGGGACAGACTGGGGAACAGAGGGATAGAGAGAGGGGGGACAGACTGAGGAACAGAGGGATAGAGAGAGAGGGACAGACTGTAGAACAGAGGGATAGAGAGAGGGTACAGACTGGGGAACAGAGGGATATAGAGAGGGGACAGATTGGGGAAAAGAGGGATAGAGATAGAGGACAGACTGTGGAACAGAGGGATAAAGAGAGGGGACAGACTGGCGAACAGAGGGATAGAGAGAGGGGACAGACTTGGGAACAGAGGGATAGAGAGAGGGGACATACTGGGGAACAGAGGGATAGAGAGAGGGGACAGACTGGGGAACAGAGGGATAGAGAGAGGGGACAGACTGGGGAACAGTGGGATAGAGAGAGGGGACAGACTTGTGGAGAGAGGGATAGAGAGAGGGGACAGACTACGGGACAGTGGGATAGAGAGAGGGGACAGACAGGGGAACAGAGGGATAGAGAGAGGGACAGACTGGGAACAGATGGATAGAGAGAGGGGACAGGGTGGGGACCAGAGGGATAGAGAGAGGGGTCAGACTGGGGAACAGACGGATAGAGAGAGGGCACAGGGTGGGGAACAGAGGGATAGAGAGCGGGGACAGACTGGGGAACAGAGGGATAGAGAGAGGGGACAGAATGGGGAACAGAGGGAAAGAGAGAGGGGACAGAGTGCAGAACAGAGGGATAGAGAGAGGGGACAGAATGGGGAACAGAGGGATAGAGAGAGGGACAGACTGGGGAACAGAACGATAGAATGAGTGGACAGACTGGGGAACAGAGGGATAGAGAGTGGGGACAGACTGGGGAACAGAGGGATAGAGAGAGGGGACAGACTGGGGAACAGAGGGATAGAGAGTGGGGACAGACTGGGGAACAGAGTGATAGAGAGATGGGACAGATTGGGGAACAGAGGGATAGAGAGAGGGTCAGACTGGGGAACAGAGGGACAGAGAGAGAGGACAGATCGGGGAACAGAGGGATAGAGAGAGGGGACGGACTGGGGAACAGAGGGATAGAGAGAGGGGACAGACTGGGGAACAGACGGAAAGGAATAGGGGACAGACTGGGGAACAGAGGGATAGAGAGAGGGTTCAGTCTGGGGAACAGAGGGATAGAGAGAGGGGACAGACTGGGGAACAGAGGGATAGAGAGAGGGGATAGACTGTGGAACAGAGGGATAGAGAGAGAGGACAGACTCGGGAACAGAGGGATAGAGAGAGGGGAGAGACTGGGGAACAGAGGGCTAGAGATAGGGGACAGACTGGGGAACAGAGGAATACAGAGAGGGGACAGACTGGGAAACAGAGGGATAGAGAGAGGGGACAGACTGTGGAACAGAGGGATAGAGAGAGAGTGGAGACTGTGGAACAGAGGGATAGGGAGAGGGGACAGACGGGGGAACAGAGGGACAGAATGAGGGGACAGAGTGGGGATCAGAGGGATAGAGAGATAGGACAGACTGGGGAACAGAGGGATAGAGAGAGGGGACAGACTGGGGAACAGAGGGATAGAGAGAGGGGACAGACTGGGGAACAGTGTGATAGAGAGAGTGGACAGACAGGGGAACAGAGGGATAGAGAGATAGGACAGACTGGGGAAGAGAGGGATAGAGAGAGGGGACAGAGTGGGGAACAGAGAGATAGAGAGAGGGGACAGACTTGTGGACAGAGGGATAGAGAGAGGGGACAGACTGGGGAACAGTGTGATAGAGAGAGGGGACAGACAGGGAACAGAGGGATAGAGAGAGGGGAGAGACAGCGGAAAAGAGGGTTAAAGAGAGAGGACTGACTGGGGAACAGAGGGATAGAGAGAGGGGACAGACTGGGGACCAGAGGGATAGAGAGAGGGGACAGACTGGGGAACAGAGGGATAGAGAGAGGGCACAGGGTGGGGAACAGAGGGATAGAGAGCGGGGACAGACTGGGGAACAGAGGGATAGAGAGAGGGGACAGAATGGGGAACAGAGGGAGAGAGAGAGGGGACAGAGTGCAGAACAGAGGGATAGAGAGAGGGGACAGAATGGGGAACAGAGGGATAGAGAGAGGGGACAGACTGGGGAACAGAACGATAGAATGAGTGGACAGACTGGGGAACAGAGGGATAGAGAGTGGGGACACACTGGGGAACAGAGGGATAGAGAGATGCGACAGACTGGGGAACAGAGGGACAGAGAGAGAGGACAGACCGGGGAACAGAGGGATAGAGAGAGAGGACAGACTCGGGAACAGAGGGATAGAGAGAGGGGACAGACTGGGGAACAGAGGGATAGAGAGAGGGGACAGACTGGGGAACAGAGGGATATAGAGAGGGGACAGACTGGGAAACAGAGGGATAAAGAGAGGGGACAGACGGGGTAACAGAAGGATAGAGAGAAGGGACAGACTGGGGAACAGAGAGATTGAGAGAGAGGACAGACTGGGGAACAGAGGGATAGAGAGAGGGGACAGACTGGGGAAGAGAGGGATAGAGAGAGGGGACAGACTGTGGAACAGAGGGATAGAGAGATGGGACAGACCGGGGAACAGAGGGATAGAGAGAGGGGACAGACTGGGTAACAGAGGGATAGGCAGAGGGGACAGACTGGGGAACAGAGGGATAGGGAGAGGGGACAGACTGGGGAACAGAGGGATAGAGAGAGTGGACAGACTGGGGAACAGAGGGATAGAGAGAGGGGACAGACTGGGGAACAGATGGATAGGGAGAGGGGACAGACTGGGGAACAGAGGGATAGAGAGAGGGGACAGACTGGGGAACAGAGGGATAGAGAGAGGGGGGACGGACTGGGGAACAGAGGGATAGAGAGAGGGGACAGACTGGGGAACAGAGGGACAGAATGAGGGGACAGACTGGGGAACATAGGGATAGAGAGAGGGGACAGACTGGGGAACAGAGGGATAGAGAGAGGTGACAGAGTGGGGAACAGAGGGATAGAGAGAGGGGACAGACTGGGGTACAGAGGGATAGAGAGAGGGGAGAGACTGGGGAACAGTGGGATAGAGAGAGGGGACAGACTTGTGGACAGAGGGATAGAGAGAGGGGACAGACTGGGGAACAGTGGGATAGAGAGAGGGGACAGACAGGTGAACAGAGGGATAGAGAGAGGGGACAGACTGGGGAACAGAGGGATAGAGAGAGGGGACAGGGTGGGGACCAGAGGGATAGAGAGAGGGGACAGACTGGGTAACAGGGATAGAAAGAGGGGACAGGGTGGGGAACATAGGGATAGAGAGCGGGGACAGACTGTGGAACAGAGGGATAGAGAGAGGGGACAGAATGGGGAACAGAGGGACAGAGAGAGGGGACAGAGTGCAGAACAGAGGGATAGAGAGAGGGGACAGAATGGGGAACAGAGGGATAGAGAGAGGGGACAGACTGGGGAACAGAGGGATAGAGAGTGGGGACAGACTGGGGAACAGAGGGATAGAGAGAGGGGACAGACTGGGGAACAGAGGGATAGAGAGTGGGGACAGACTGGGGAACAGAGGGATAGAGAGATGGGACAGATTGGGGAACAGAGGGACAGAGAGAGAGTACAGACTGGGGAACAGAGGGACAGAGAGAGGGGACAGACTGGGGAACAGACGGAAAGGAATTGGGGACAGACTGGGGAACAGAGGGATAGAGATAGGGTTCAGTCTGGGGAACAGAGGGATAGAGAGAGGGGACAGACTGGGGAACAGAGGGATAGAGAGAGCGGATAGACTGTGGAACAGAGGGATAGAGAGAGAGGACAGACTCGGGAACAGAGGGATAGAGAGAGGGGAGAGACTGGGGAACAGAGGGCTAGAGATAGGGGACAGACTGGGGAACAGAGGTATACAGAGAGGGGACAGACTGGGAAACAGAGGGATAGAGAGAGGGGACAGACTGTGGAACAGAGGGATAGAGAGAGAGTGGAGACTGTGGAACAGAGGGATAGAGAGAGGGGACAGACGGGGGAACAGAGGGACAGAATGAGGGGACAGATTGGGGATCAGAGGGATAGAGAGATAGGACAGACTGTGGAACAGAGGGATAGAGAGAGGGGACAGAGTGGGGAACAGAGAGATAGAGAGAGGGGACAGACTGGGGAACAGAGGGATAGAGAGAGGGGACAGACTGGGGAACAGTGCGATAGAGAGAGTGGACAGACAGGGGAACAGAGGGATAGAGAGATAGGACAGACTGGGGAACAGAGGGATAGAGAGAGGGGACAGAGTGGGGAACAGAGAGATGGAGAGAGGGGACAGACTTGTGGACAGAGGGATAGAGAGAGGGGACAGACTGGGGAACAGTGGGATAGAGAGAGGGGACAGACAGGGGAACAGAGGGATAGAGAGAGGGGACAGACTGTGGAACAGATGGATAGAGAGAGGGGAGAGACAGCGGAAAAGAGGGTTAAGAGAAAGGACTGACTGGGGAACAGAGGGATAGAGAGAGGGGACAGACTGGGGAACAGAGGGATAGAGAGAGGGGAGAGACAGCGGAAAAGAGGGTTAAAGAGAAAGGACTGACTGGGGAACAGAGGGATCGAGAGAGGGGACAGACTGGGGAACAGAGGGATAGAGAGAGTGGACAGACTGGGGAACAGTGGGATAGAGAGAGGGGATAGACATGTGGACAGAGGGATAGAGAGAGGGGACAGACTGGGGATCAGTGGGAAAAAAGAGAGGGGACAGACAGGGGAACAGAGGGATAGAGAGAGGGGACAGACTGGGGAACAGAGGGATAGAGAGAGGGGACAGAGTGGGGAACAGAGGGATAGAGAGAGAGGACAGACTGGGGAATAGAGGGGTAGGGAGAGGGTACAGACTGGGGAACAGAGGGATAGAGAGAGGGGACAGAGTGGGGAACAAAGGGATAGAGAGAGCGGACAGACTGGGGAACAGAGGGATAGAGAGAGCGGACAGACTTTGGAACAGAGGGATAGAGAGAGGGGACAGACTGGGGAATAGTGGGATAGAGAGAGGGGACAGACTGGGGAACAGAGGGATAGAGAGAGGGGACTGACTGGGGAACAGAGGGATAGGGAGAGGAGACAGACTGGGGAACAGAGGGATAGAGAGAGGGGAGAGACAGCGGAAAAGAGGGTTAAAGAGAAAGGACTGACTGGGGAACAGAGGGATAGAGAGAGGGGACAGACTGGGGAACAGAGGGATAGAAATAGAGGACAGACTGGGGAACAGAGGGACAGAGAGAAGGCACAGAGTGGGGAACAAAGGGATAGAGAGAGCGGACAGACTGGGGAACAGAGGGATAGAGAGAGCGGACAGACGGGGGAACAGAGGGACAGAATGAGGGGACAGATTGGGGATCAGAGGGATAGAGAGATAGGACAGACTGGGGAACAGAGGGATAGAGAGAGGGGACAGAGTGGGGAACAGAGAGATAGAGAGAGGGGACAGACTGGGGAACAGAGGGATAGAGAGAGGGGAATGAGTGGGGAACAGAGGGATAGAGAGAGAGGACAGACTGGGGAACAGAGGGATAGAGAGAGGGGACAGAGTGGGGAACAGAGGGATAGAGAGAGGGGACAGACTGGGGAACAGAGGGTTAGAGCGACGGGACAGACTTGGGAACAGAGGGATAAGGAGAGGGGACAGACTGAGGAACAGAGGGATAGAGAGAGAGAGACAGACTGTAGAACAGAGGGATTGAGAGAGGGTACAGACTGGGGAACAGAGGGATAGAGAGAGTGGACAGACTGGGGAACAGAGGGATAGAGACAGGGGACATACTGGGGAACAGAGGGATAGAGAGAGGGGACAGACTGGGGAACAGAGGGATAGAGAGAGGGGACAGACAGCGGAACAGAGGGATAGAGAGAGGGGACAGAGTGGGGAACAGAGTGATAGAGAGAGGGGACAGACTGGGGAACAGAGGGATAGAGAGAGGGGATAGACTGTGGAACAGAGGGTTAGAGAGAGAGGACAGACTCGGGAACAGAGGGATACAGACAGGGGAAAGACTGGGGAACAGAGGGATAGAGAGAGGGGACAGACTGGGAAACAGAGGGATAAAGAGAGGGGACAGACGGGGGAACAGAAGGATAGAGAGAAGGGACAGACTGGGAACAGAGAGATTGAAAGAGGGGACAGACTGGGGAACAGAGGGATAGAGAGAGGTGACAGACTGGGGAACAGAGGGATAGAGAGAGGGGACAGACTGGGGAACAGAGGGATAGAGAGTTGGGACAGACCGGGGAACAGAGGGATAGAGAGAGGGGACAGACTGGGGAACAGAGGGATAGGGAGAGGGGACAGACTGGGGAAAAGAGGGATAGGGAGAGGGGAAAGACTGGGGAACAGAGGGATAGAGAGAGGGGGGACGGACTGGGGAACAGAGGGAAAGAGAGAGGGGACAGACTGGGGAACAGAGGGTTAGACAGAGGGGGGACGGACTGGGGAACAGAGGGATAGAGAGAGGGGACAGACTGGGGAACAGAGGGACAGAATGAGGGGACAGTCTGGGGAACATAGGGATAGAGAGAGGGGACAGACTGGGGAACTGAGGGGTAGAGAGAGGGGATTGACTGGGAAACAGAGTGATAGAGAGAGGGGACAGAGTGGGGAACAGAGGAATAGAGAGAGGGGACAGACTGGGGAACAGAGGGATAGGGAGAGGGGCCAGACTGGGGAACAGAGGGATAGGGAGAGGGGACAGACTGGGGAACAGAGGGATAGAGAGAGGGGGGACAGACTGAGGAACAGAGGGATAGAGAGAGAGGGACAGACTGGGGAACAGAGGGATAGAGAGAGGGAACTGACTGGGGAACAGGGGCATAGAGAGAGGGGACAGACTGGGGAACAGAGGGATAGAGCGAGGGGACAGACTGGGGAACAGAGGGATAGAGAGAGGGGACAGACTGGGGAACAGAGGGATAGAGAGAGGGGACAGACTGCGGAACAGTGGGATAGAGAGAGGGGACAGACTGGGGAACAGTGGGATAGAGAGTGGAGACAGACTTGTGGAGAGAGGGATAGAGAGAGGGGACAGACTGAGGAACAGAGGGATAGAGAGAGGGGACAGACTGGGGAACAGAGGGATAGAGAGAGGGGACAGAGTGGGGAACAGAGGGATAGAGAGAGGGGACAGACTGGGGAACAGAGGGATAGAGAGAGGGGACAGACTGGGGAAAAGTGGGATAGAGAGAGGGGACAGACTTGTGGACAGAGGGATAGAGAGAGGGGACAGACTGGGGAACAGTGGGATAGAGAGAGGGGACAGACAGGGGAACAGAGGGATAGAGAGAGGGGACAGACTGGGGAACTGAGGGATAGAGAGAGGGGACAGGGTGGGGACCAGAGGGATAGAGAGAGGGGACAGACTGGGTAACAGAGGGATAGAAAGAGGGGACAGGGTGGGGAACAGAGGGATAGAGAGCGGGGACAGACTGTGGAACAGAGGGATAGAGAGAGGGGACAGAATGGGGAACAGAGGGACAGAGAGAGGGGACAGAGTGCAGAACAGAGGGATAGAGAGAGGGGACAGAATGGGAACAGAGGGATAGAGAGAGGGGACAGACTGGGGAACAGAGGGATAGAATGAGTGGACAGACTGGGGAACAGAGGGATAGAGAGTGGGGACAGACTGGGGAACAGAGGTATAGAGAGAGGGGACAGACTGGGGAACAGAGGGATAGAGAGTGGGGACAGACGGGGGAACAGAGGGATAGAGAGATGGGACAGACTGGGGAACAGAAAGATAGAGAGAGGGGACAGACTGGGGAACAGAGGGACAGAGAGAGAGGACAGATCGGGGAACAGAGGTATAGAGAGAGGGGACAGACTGGGGAACAGACGGAAAGGAATAGGGGACAGACTGGGGAACAGAGGGATAGGGAGAGGGTATAGACTGTGGAACAGAGGGATAGAGAGAGGGGACAGACTGGGGAACAGAGGGATAGAGAGAGGGGATAGACTGTGGAACAGAGGGATAGAGAGAGAGGACAGACTCGGGAACAGAGAGATAGAGAGAGGGGACAGACTGGGGAACAGAGGGCTAGAGATAGGGGACAGACTGGGGAACAGAGGTATACAGAGAGGGGACAGACTGGGAAACAGAGGGATAGAGAGAGGGGACAGACTGTGGAACAGAGGGATAGAGAGAGAGGACAGACGGGGGAACAGAGGGATAGAGAGAGAGAGGACAGACTGTAGAACCGAGGGATAGAGAGAGGGGGCAGACTGGGGAATAGAGGGATAGAGAGAGGGGGCAGACTGGGGAACAGAGGGATAGAGAGAGGGGACAGTCTGGGGAACAGAGGGATAGAGAGAGGGACAGTCTGGGGAACAGAGGGATAGAGAGAGGGGACAGATTGGGGAACAGAGGGATAGAGAGAGGGGACAGTCTGGGGAACAGAGGGATAGAGAGAGGGGACAGACTGGGGAACAGAGGGATAGAGAGAGGGGACAGACTGGAAAACAGAGGGATATAGAGAGGGCGACAGACTGGGGAACAGAGGGATAGAAGAGGGGACAGAGTGGGGAACAGAGGGATAGAGAGTGGGGACAGAGTGGGGAACAGAGGGATAGAGAGTGGGGACAGACTTTGGAACAGAGGGATTGGGAGAGGGGACAGACTGAGGAACAGAGGGATAGAGAGAGGGGGGACAGACTGAGGAACAGAGGGATAGAGTGAGGGGACAGACTGGGGAACAGAGGGATAGAGAGAGAGGACAGACTGGGGAAGAGAGGGATAGAGAGAGAGGACAGACTGGGGAACAGAGGGATAGAGAGAGGGTCAGACTGGGGAACGGAGGGATAGAATGAAGGGACAGATTGGGGAACAAAGGGATAGAGAGAGGGGACAGACTGGGGAACAGAGGGATAGAGAGAGGGGACAGACTGGGGAAAAGAGGGATAGAGAGAGGGGACAGATTGTGGAACAGAGGGATCGAGAGAGGGGACAGACTGGGGAACAGAGGGATAGAGATAGGGGAGAGACTGGGGAACAGAGGGATAGAGAGAGGGGACAGACTGGGGAACAGAGGGCTAGAGAGAGGGGACAGACTGGGGAACCGAGGGGTAGGGAGAGGGGACAGACTGGGGAAAAGAGGGATAGAGAGAGGGGAGAGGGGGAGCAGAGTGATAGAGAGAGGGGACAGAGTGGGGAACAGAGGGATAGAGAATGGGGGACAGACTGCGGAACAGAGGGATAGAGAGAGGGGACAGACTGAGGAACAAAGGGAAAGAGAGAGAGGGACAGACTGGGGAACAGAGGGATAGAGAGAGGGGACAGACTGGGGAATAGAGGGATAGAGAGAGGGGGCAGAGTGGGGAACAGAGGGATAGGGAGAGGGTACAGAGTGGGGAACAGAGGGTTCGAGAGCAGGGTGACAGACTGAGGAACAGAGGGAAAGAGAGAGGGGACAGACTGGGGAACAGAGGGATAGAGAGAGAGGGGACAGACTGGGGAAAAGAGGGATAGAGAGAGGGGACAGTCTGGGGAACAGAGGAATAGAGAGAGAGGGGACAGACTGGGGAACAGAGGGATAGAGAGAGGGGACAGACTGGGGAACAGAGGGATAGAGAGTGAGGGGACAGACTGTAGATACGAGGGATAGAGAGAGGGGACAGACTGGGGAACAGAGGGATAGAGAGAGAGGACAGACTGGGGAACAGAGAGATAGAGAGAGTGGACAGACTGGGGAACAGAGGGATAGAGAGAGGGGACAGACTGGGGAACAGAGGGATAGAGAGAGAGGACAGACTGGGGAACAGAGGGATAGAGAGAGGGGGACAGACTGGGGAACAGAGGAATAGAGAGAGAGGACAGACTAGCGAACAGAGGGATAGAGAGAGAGGACAGACTGGGGAACAGAGGGATAGAGAGAGGGGACAGACTGGGGCACCGAAGGATAGAGAGAGGAGACAGACTGGGGAACAGAGGAATAGAGAGAGAGTGCAGAATGAGGAACAGATGGATAGAGAGAGGGGACAGACTGGGGAATAGAATGGTAGGGAGAGGGGACAGACTGGGGAACAGAGGGATAGAGAGAGGGGACAGACTGGGGAACAGAGTGATAGAGAGAGGGGACAGACTGGGGAACAGAGTGATAGAGAGAGGGGACAGACTGAGGAACAGAGGGATAGAGAGAGAGGGTCAGACTGGGGAACAGAGGGATAGAATGAAGGGACAGACTGGGGAACAAAGGGACAGAGAGAGGGGACAGACAGGGGAACAGAGGGATAGAGAGAGGGGACAGACTGTGGAACAGAGGGATAGAGAGAGGGGACAGTCTGGGGAACAGAGGGATAGAGAGAGGGGACAGACTGGGGAACAGAGGGATAGAGAGAGGGGACTGACTGGGGAACAGAGGGATAGGGAGAGGATACAGACTGGGGAACAGAGGGATAGAGAGAGGGGAGTGACAGCGGAAAAGAGGGTTAAAGAGAAAGGACTGACTGGGGAACAGAGGGTTAGAGAGAGGAGACAGACTGGGGAACAGAGGGATAGAAAGAGGGGGCAGACTGGGGAATAGTGGGATAGAGAGAGGAGACAGACTGGGGAACAGAGGGATAGAGAGAGGGGACAGGGTGGGGAACAGAGGGATAGAGAGAGGGGACAGACTGGGGAACAGAGGGATAGAGAGAGGGGACAGGGTGGGGAACAGAGGGATAGAGAGCGGGGACATACTGGGGAACAGAGGGATAGAGAAGGGGACAGAATGGGGAACAGAGGGACAGAGAGAAGGCACAGAGTGCAGAACAGTGGGATAGAGAGAGGGGACAGACTGGGGAACAGAGAGATTGAGAGAGGGGACAGACTGGGGAACAGAGGGATAGAAAGATGGGACAGACCAGAGAACAGAGGGATAGAGAGATTGGACAGACTGGGGAACAGAGGGATAGAGCGACGGGACAGACTTGGGAACAGAGGGATAGGGCGAGGGGACAGACTGGGGAACAGAGGGATAGAGAGTGGGGGGACAGACTGAGGAACAGAGGGATAGAGAGAGAGGGACAGACTGTAGAACAGAGGGATAGAGAGAGGGTACAGACTGGGGAACAGAGGGATAGAGAGAGGGGACAGATTGGGGAAAAGAGGGATAGAGATAGAGGACAGACTGTGGAACAGAGGGATACAGAGAGGGGACAGACTGGGGAACAGAGGGATAGAGAGAGGGGACAGACTTGGGAACAGAGGGATAGAGAGAGGGGAAATACTGGGGAACAGAGGGATAGAGAGAGGGGACAGACTGGGGAACAGAGGGATAGAGAGAGGGGACAGTCTGGGGAACAGTGGGATAGAGAGAGGGGACAGACTTGTGGAGAGAGGGATAGAGAGAGGGGACAGACTAGGGGACAGTGGGATAGAGAGAGGGGACAGACAGGGGAACAGAGGGATAGAGAGAGGGGACAGACTGGGGAACAGAGGGATAGAGAGAGGGGACAGGGTGGGGACCAGAGGGATAGAGAGAGGGGACAGATTGGGGAACAGAGGTATAGAGAGAGGGCACAGGTTGGGGAACAGAGGGATAGAGAGAGGGGACAGAATGGGGAACAGAGGGACAGAGAGAGTGGACAGAGTGCAGAACAGAGGGATAGAGAGAGGGGACAGAATGGGGAACAGAGGGATAGAGAGAGGGGACAAGACTGGGAACAGAAGGATAGAATGAGTGGACAGACTGGGTACAGAGGGATAGAGAGTGGGGACAGACTGGGGAACAGAGGGATAGAGAGATGCGACAGACTGGGGAACAGAGGGACAGAGAGAGAGGACAGACCGGTGAACAGAGGGATAGAGAGAGGGGACAGACTGGGGAACAGAGGGATAGAGCGAGGGGACAGACTGGGAAACAGAGGGATAGAGAGATGGGACAGACTGGGGAACAGAGGGATAGAGAGATGGGACAGACTGGGGAACAGAGGGATAGAGAGAGGGGACAGACTGGGGTACAGTGGGATAGAGAGAGGGGACAGACTTGTGGACAGAGGGATAGAGAGAGGGGACAGACTGGGGAACAGTGGGATACAGAGAGGGGACAGACAGGGGAACAGAGGGATAGAGAGAGGGGACAGACTGGGGAACAGAGGGATAGAGAGAGGGGACAGGGTGGGGACCAGAGGGATAGAGAGAGGGGACAGACTGGGTAACAGAGGGATAGAAAGAGGGGACAGGGTGGGGAACAGAGGGATCGAGAGCGGGGACAGACTGTGGAACAGAGGGATAGAGAGAGGGGACAGAATGGGGAACAGAGGGACAGAGAGAGGGGACAGATTGCAGAACAGAGGGGTAGAGAGAGGGGACAGAATGGGGAAGAGAGGGATAGAGAGAGCGGACAGACTGGGGAACAGAGGGAGAGAATGAGTGGACAGACTGGGGAACAGTGGGATAGAGAGTGGGGACAGACTGGGGAACAGAGGGATAGAGAGAGGGGACAGACTGGAGAACAGAGGGATAGAGAGTGGGGACAGACTGGGGAACAGAGGGACAGAGAGAGGGAACTGACTGGGGAACAGAGGGATAGAGAGAGGGGACAGACTGGGGAACAGAGGGATAGAGCGAGGGGACAGACTGGGAAACAGAGGGATAGAGAGAGGGGACAGACTGCGGAACAGAGGGATAGAGTGAGAGGAAAGACTGGGAAGAGAGGGATAGAGAGAGAGGACAGACTGGGGAACAGAGGGATAGAGAGAGAGGACAGACTGGGGAAGAGAGGGATAGAAAGAGAGGACAGACTGGGGAACAGAGGGATAGAGAGAGAGGACAGACTGGGGAACAGAGGGATAGAGAGAGGGGACAGACTGGGGAACAGAGGGATAGAGCGAGGGGACAGACTGGGAAACAGAGGGATAGAAAGAGGGGACAGACTGGGGAACAGAGGGATAGAGAGAGGGGACAGACTGGGGAAAAGAGGGATAGAGAGAGGGGACAGACTGGGGAACAGTGGGATAGAGAGCGGGGACAGACTAGTGGACAGAGGGATAGAGAGAGGGGACAGACTGGGGAACAGTGGGATAGAGAGAGGGGACAGACTGGGGAACAGAGGGATAGAGAGAGGGGACAGACTGGGGAACAGAGGGATAGAGAGAGGGGACAGGGTGGGGACCAGAGGGATAGAGAGAGGGGACAGACTGGGTAACAGAGGGATAGAAAGAGGGGACAGGGTGGGGAACAGAGGGATAGAGAGCGGGGACAGACTGTGGAACAGAGGGATAGAGAGAGGGGACAGAATGGGGAACAGAGGGACAGAGAGAGTGGACAGAGTGCAGAACAGAGGGATAGAGAGAGGGGACAGAATGGGGAAGAGAGGGATAGAGAGAGGGGACAGACTGGGGAACAGAGGGATTGAATGAGTGGACAGACTGGGGAACAGAGGGATAGAGAGTGGGGACAGACTGGGGAACAAAGGGATAGAGAGAGGGGACAGACTGGGGAACAGAGGGATAGAGAGTGGGGACAGACTGGGGAACAGAGGGATAGAGAGATGGGACAGATTGGGGAACAGAGGGATAGAGAGAGGAGACAGACTGGGGAACAGAGGGACAGAGAGAGAGGACAGATCGGGGAACAGAGGGATAGAGAGAGGGGACAGACTTGGGAACAGAGGGATAGAGAGAGGGGACAGACTGGGGAACAGACGGAAAGGAATAGGGGACAGACTGGGGAACAGAGGGATAGAGAGAGGGTACAGACTGGGGAACAGAGGGATAGAGAGAGGGGACAGACTGGGGACCAGAGGGATAGAGAGAGGGGATAGACTGTGGAACAGAGGGATAGAGAGAGAGGACAGACTCGGGAACAGAGGGATAGAGAGAGGGGAGAGACTGGGGAACAGAGGGCTAGAGATAGGGGACAGACTGGGGAACAGAGGTATACAGAGAGGGGACAGACTGGGAAACAGAGGGATAGAGAGAGGGGACAGACTGTGGAACAGAGGGATAGAGAGAGAGTACAGACTGGGGAACAGAGGGATAGAGAGAGGGGACAGACGGGGGAACAGAGGGACAGAATGAGGGGACAGAGTGGGGATCAGAGGGATAGAGAGATAGGACAGACTGGGTACAGAGGGATAGAGAGAGGGGACAGAGTGGGGAACAGAGAGATAGAGAGAGGGGACAGACTGGGTAACAGAGGGATAGGGAGAGGGGACAGACTGGAGAACAGAGGGATAGGGAGAGGGGACAGACTTGAGAACAGAGGAAAAGAGAGAGGGGACAGACTGGGGAACAGAGGGATAGGGAGAGGGGACAGACTGGGGAACAGAGGGATAGAGAGAGGGGGGACGGACTGGGGAACAGAGGGATAGAGAGAGGGGACAGACTGGGGAACAGAGGGACAGAATGAGGGGACAGACTGGGGAACATAGGGATAGAGAGAGGGGACAGACTGGGGAACAGAGGGATAGAGAGAGGGGGGACAGACTGAGGAACAGACGGATAGAGAGAGAGGGACAGACTGGGGACAGAGGGACAGAGAGAGGGAACTGACTGGGGAACAGAGGGATAGAGAGAGGGGACAGACTGGGGAACAGAGGGATAGAGCGAGGGGACAGACTGGGAAACAGAGGGATAGAGAGAGGGGACAGACTGGGGAACAGAGGGATAGAGAGAGGGGACAGACTGGGGAAAAGAGGGATAGAGAGAGGGGACAGACTGGGGAACAGTGGGATAGAGAGAGGGGACAGACTTGTGGACAGAGGGATAGAGAGAGGGGACAGACTGGGGAACAGTGGGATACAGAGAGGGGACAGACAGGGGAACAGAGGGATAGAGAGAGGGGACAGACTGGGGAACAGTGGGATAGAGAGAGGGGACAGGGTGGGGACCAGAGGGATAGAGAGAGGGGACAGACTGGGTAACAGAGGGATAGAAAGAGGGGACAGGGTGGGGAACAGAGGGATCGAGAGCGGGGACAGACTGTGGAACAGAGGGATAGAGAGAGGGGACAGAATGGGGAACAGAGGGACAGAGAGAGGGGACAGAGTGCAGAACAGAGGGATAGAGAGAGGGGACAGAATGTGGAAGAGAGGGATAGAGAGAGGGGACAGACTGGGGAACAGAGGGAGAGAATGAGTGGACAGACTGGGGAACAGAGGGATAGAGAGTGGGGTCAGATTGGGGAACAGAGGGATAGAGAGTGGGGACAGACTGGGGAACAGAGGGACAGAGAGAGAGGACAGACTGGGGAACAGAGGGATAGAGAGAGGGGACAGACTGGGGAACAGAGGGAGAGAATGAGTGGACAGACTGGGGAACAGAGGGATAGAGAGTGGGGTCAGACTGGGGAACAGAGGGATAGAGAGTGGGGACAGACTGGGGAACAGAGGGATAGAGAGAGGGAACTGACTGGGGAACAGAGGGATAGAGAGAGGGGACAGACTGGGGAACAGAGGGATAGAGCGAGGGGACAGACTGGGAAACAGAGGGATAGAGAGTGGGGACAGACTGGGGAACAGAGGGATAGAGAGAGAGGACAGACTGGGGAAGAGAGGGATAGAGAGAGAGGACAGACTGGGGAACAGAGGGATAGAGAGAGAGGACAGACTGGGGAAGAGAGGGATAGAAAGAGAGGACAGACTGGGGAACAGAGGGATAGAGAGAGAGGACAGACTGGGCAACAGAGGGATAGAGAGAGGGGCAGACTGGGGAACAGAGGGATAGAGCGAGGGGACAGACTGGGAAACAGAGGGATAGAGAGAGGGGACAGACTGGGGAACAGAGGGATAGAGAGAGGGGACAGACTGGGGAAAAGAGGGATAGAGAGAGGGGACAGACTGGGGAACAGTGGGATAGAGAGAGGGGACAGACTAGTGGACAGAGGGATAGAGAGAGGGGACAGACTGGGGTACAGTGGGATAGAGAGAGGGGACAGACTGGGGAACAGAGGGATAGAGAGAGGGGACAGACTGGGGAACAGAGGGATAGAGAGAGGGGACAGGGTGGGGACCAGAGGGATAGAGAGAGGGGACTGACTGGGTAACAGAGGGATAGAAAGAGGGGACAGGGTGGGGAACAGAGGGATGGAGAGCGGGGACAGACTGTGGAACAGAGGGATAGAGAGAGGGGACAGAATGGGGAACAGAGGGACAGAGAGAGTGGACAGAGTGCAGAACAGAGGGATAGAGAGAGGGGACAGAATGGGGAAGAGAGGGATAGAGAGAGGGGACAGACTGGGGAACAGAGGGATTGAATGAGTGGACAGACTGGGGAACAGAGGGATAGAGAGTTGGGACAGACTGGGGAACAGAGGGATAGAGAGAGGGGACAGACTGGGGAACAGAGGGATTGAGAGTGGGGACAGACTGGGGAACAGAGGGATAGAGAGATGGGACAGATTGGGGAACAGAGGAATAGAGAGAGGGGACAGACTGGGGAACAGAGGGACAGAGAGAGAGGACAGATCGGGGAACAAAGGGATAGAGAGAGGGGACAGACTGGGGAACAGAGGGATAGAGAGAGGGGACAGACTGGGGAACAGACGGAAAGGAATAGGGGACAGACTGGGGAACAGAGGGATAGAGAGAGGGTACAGACTGGGGAACAGAGGGATAGAGAGAGGGGACAGACTGGGGAACAGAGGGATAGAGAGAGGGGATAGACTGTGGAACAGAGGGATAGAGAGAGAGGAAAGACTCGGGAACAGAGGGATAGAGTGAGGGGAGAGACTGGGGAACAGAGGGCTAGAGATAGGGGACAGAATACGGAACAGAGGTATACAGAGAGGGGACAGACTGGGAAACAGAGGGATAGAGACAGGGGACAGACTGTGGAACAGAGGGATAGAGAGAGAGTACAGACTGGGGAACAGAGGGATAGAGAGAGGGGACAGACGGGGGAACAGAGGGACAGAATGAGGGGACAGAGTGGGGATCAGAGGGATAGAGAGATAGGACAGACTGGGTACAGAGGGATAGAGAGAGTGGACAGAGTGGGGAACAGAGAGATAGAGAGAGGGGACAGACTGGGGAACAGAGGGATAGAGAGAGGGGACAGACTGGGGAACAGTGGGATAGAGAGAGGGGACAGACAGGGGAACAGAGGGATAGAGAGAGTGGACAGACTGAGGAACAGTGCGATAGAGAGAGGGGACAGTCTTGTGGACAGAGGGATAGAGAGGGGGGACAGACTGGGGAACAGTGGGATAGAGAGAGGGGACAGACAGGGGAACAGAGGGATAGAGAGAGGGGACAGACTGGGTACAGAGGGATAGAGAGTGGGGACAGACTGGGGAACATAGGGATAGAGAGATGCGACAGACTGGGGAACAGAGGGACAGAGAGAGAGGACAGACCGGGGAACAGAGGGATAGAGAGGGAGGACAGACTCGGGAACAGAGGGATAGAGAGAGGGGACAGACTGGGGAACAGAAAGATAGAGAGAGGGGACAGACTGGGGAACAGAGGTATATAGAGAGGGGACAGACTGGGAAACAGAGGGATAAAGAGAGGGGACAGACGGGGGAACAGAAGGATAGAGAGAAGGGACAGACTGGGGAACAGAGAGTTTGAGAGAGGGGACAGACTGGGGAACAGAGGGATAGAGAGAGTGGACAGACTGGGGAACAGAGGGATAGAGAGAGGGGACAGACTGGGGAACAGAGGGATAGAGAGATGGGACAGACCGGGGAACAGAGGGATAGAGAGAGGGGACAGACTGGGTAACAGAGGGATAGGGAGAGTGGACAGACTGGGGAACAGAGGGATAGGGAGAGTGGACAGACTGGGGAACAGAGGAAAAGAGAGAGGGGACAGACTGTGGAACAGAGGGATAGGGAGAGGGGACAGACTGGGGAACAGAGGGATAGAGAGAGGGGGGACGGACTGGGGAACAGAGGGATAGAGAGAGGTGACAGACGGGGGAACAGAGGGACAGAATGAGGGGACAGACTGGGGAACATAGGGATAGAGAGAGGGGACAGACTGGGGAACAGAGGGATAGAGAGAGGGGGGACAGACTGAGGAACAGAGGGATAGAGAGAGAGGGACAGACTGGGGAACAGAGGGACAGAGAGAGGGAACTGACTGGGGAACAGAGGGATAGAGAGAGGGGACAGACTGGGGAACAGAGGGATAGAGCGAGGGGACAGACTGGGAAACAGAGGGATAGAGAGAGGGGACAGACTGGGGAACAGAGGGATAGAGAGAGGGGACAGACTGGGGAACAGAGGGATAGAGAGAGGGGACAGACTGGGGAACAGTGGGATAGAGAGAGGGGACAGACTTGTGGACAGAGGGATAGAGAGAGGGGACAGACTGGGGAACAGTGGGATACAGAGAGGGGACAGACAGGGGAACAGAGGGATAGAGAGAGGGGACAGACTGGGGAACAGAGGGATAGAGAGAGGGGACAGGGTGGTGACCAGAGGGATAGAGAGAGGGGACAGACTGGGTAACAGAGGGATAGAAAGAGGGGACAGGGTGGGGAACAGAGGGATCGAGAGCGGGGACAGAATGGGGAAGAGAGGGATAGAGAGAGGGGACAGACTGTGGAACAGAGGGATAGAGAGAGGGGACAGAATGGGGAACAGAGGGACAGAGAGAGGGGACAGAGTGCAGAACAGAGGGATAGAGAGAGGGGACAGAATGGGGAAGAGAGGGATAGAGAGAGGGGACAGACTGGGGAACAGAGGGAGAGAATGAGTGGACAGACTGGGGAACAGAGGGATAGAGAGTGGGGACAGACTGGGGAACAGAGGGATAGAGAGAGGGGACAGACTGGGGTACAGAGGGATAGAGAGTGGGGACAGACTGGGGAACAGAGTGATAGAGAGAGGGGACAGACTGGGGAAGAGAGGGATAGAGAGAGAGGACAGACTGGGGAACAGAGGGATAGAGAGAGAGGACAGACTGGGGAAGAGAGGGATAGAAAGAGAGGACAGACTGGGGAACAGAGGGATAGAGAGAGAGGACAGACTGGGGAACAGAGGGATAGAGAGAGGGGACAGACTGGGGAAGAGAGGGATAGAAAGAGAGGACAGACTGGGGAACAGAGGGATAGAGAGAGGGGACAGACTGGGGAAGAGAGGGATAGAGAGAGAGGACAGACTGGGGAACAGAGGGATAGAGAGAGAGGACAGATTGGGGAACAGAGGGATAGAGAGAGAGGACAGACTGGGGAACAGAGGGATAGAGAGAGAGGACAGTCTGGGGAACAGAGGGATAGAGAGAGGGGACAGACTGGGGAACAGAGGGATAGAGAGAGGGGACAGACTGGGGAACAGAGGGATAGAGAGAGGGGACAGACTGGGGAACAGAGGGATAGAGAGAGGGGACAGACTGGGGAAGAGAGGGATAGAGAGAGGGGACAGACTGGGGAACAGAGGGATAGAGAGAGGGGACAGACTGGGGAAGAGAGGGATAGAAAGAGAGGACAGACTGGGGAACAGAGGGATAGAGAGAGGGGACAGACTGGGGAAGAGAGGGATAGAGAGAGAGGACAGACCGGGGAACAGAGGGATAGAGAGAGAGGACAGACTGGGGAAGAGAGGGATAGAAAGAGAGGACAGACTGGGGAACAGAGGGATAGAGAGAGGGGACAGACTGGGGAACAGAGGGATAGAGAGAGGGGACAGACTGGGGAACAGAGGGATAGAGAGAGGGGACAGACTGGGGAACAGAGGGATAGAGAGAGGGGACAGACTGGGTAACAGAGGGATAGAAAGAGGGGACAGGGTGGGGAACAGAGGGATCGAGAGCGGGGACAGACTGTGGAACAGAGGGATAGAGAGAGGGGACAGAATGGGGAACAGAGGGACAGAGAGAGGGGACAGAGTGCAGAACAGAGGGGTAGAGAGAGGGGACAGAATGGGGAAGAGAGGGATAGAGAGAGGGGACAGACTGGGGAACAGAGGGAGAGAATGAGTGGACAGACTGGGGAACAGTGGGATAGAGAGTGGGGACAGACTGGGGAACAGTGGGATAGAGAGAGGGGACAGACTGGAGAACAGAGGGATAGAGAGTGGGGACAGACTGGGGAACAGAGGGACAGAGAGAGGGAACTGACTGGGGAACAGAGGGATAGAGAGAGGGGACAGACTGGGGAACAGAGGGATAGAGAGAGAGGACAGACTGGGGAAGGGAGGGATAGAGAGAGAGGACAGACTGGGGAACAGAGGGATAGAGAGAGAGGACAGACTGGGGAAGAGAGGGATAGAAAGAGAGGACAGACTGGGGAACAGAGGGATAGAGAGAGAGGACAGACTGGGGAACAGAGGGATAGAGAGAGGGGACAGACTGGGGAACAGAGGGATAGAGCGAGGGGACAGACTGGGAAACAGAGGGATAGAGAGAGGGGTCAGACTGGGGAACAGAGGGATAGAGAGAGGGGACAGACTGGGGAAAAGAGGGATAGAGAGAGGGGACAGACTGGGGAACAGTGGGATAGAGAGAGGGGACAGACTAGTGGACAGAGGATAGAGAGAGGGGACAGACTGGGGAACAGTGGGATAGAGAGAGGGGACAGACTGGGGAACAGAGGGATAGAGAGAGGGGACAGACTGGGGAACAGAGGGATAGAGAGAGGGGACAGGGTGGGGAACAGAGGGATAGAGAGCGGGGACAGACTGTGGAACAGAGGGATAGAGAGAGGGGACAGAATGGGGAACAGAGGGACAGAGAGAGTGGACAGAGTGCAGAACAGAGGGATAGAGAGAGGGGACAGAATGGGGAAGAGAGGGATAGAGAGAGGGGACAGACTGGGAAACAGAGGGATTGAATGAGTGGACAGACTGGGGAACAGAGGGATAGAGAGTGGGGACAGACTGGGGAACAGAGGGATAGAGAGAGGGGACAGACTGGGGAACAGAGGGATAGAGAGTGGGGACAGACTGGGGAACAGAGGGATAGAGAGATGGGACAGATTGGGGAACAGAGGGATAGAGAGAGGGGACAGACTGGGGAACAGAGGGACAGAGAGAGAGGACAGATCGGGGAACAGAGGGATAGAGAGAGGGGACAGACTTGGGAACAGAGGGATAGAGAGAGGGGACAGACTGGGGAACAGACGGAAAGGAATAGGGGACAGACTGGGGAACAGAGGGATAGAGAGAGGGTACAGACTGGGGAACAGAGGGATAGAGAGAGGGGACAGACTGGGGAACAGAGGGATAGAGAGAGGGGATAGACTGTGGAACAGAGGGATAGAGAGAGAGGACAGACTCGGGAACAGAGGGATAGAGAGAGGGGAGAGACTGGGGAACAGAGGGCTAGAGATAGGGGACAGACTGGGGAACAGAGGTATACAGAGAGGGGACAGACTGGGAAACAGAGGGATAGAGAGAGGGGACAGACTGTGGAACAGAGGGATAGAGAGAGAGTACAGACTGGGGAACAGAGGGATAGAGAGAGGGGACAGACGGGGGAACAGAGGGACAGAATGAGGGGACAGAGTGGGGATCAGAGGGATAGAGAGATAGGACAGACTGGGTACAGAGGGATAGAGAGAGGGGACAGAGTGGGGAACAGAGAGATAGAGAGAGGGGACAGACTGGGTAACAGAGGGATAGGGAGAGGGGACAGACTGGAGAACAGAGGGATAGGGAGAGGGGACAGACTTGGGAACAGAGGAAAAGAGAGAGGGGACAGACTGGGGAACAGAGGGATAGGTAGAGGGGACAGACTGGGGAACAGAGGGATAGAGAGAGGGGGGACGGACTGGGGAACAGACCGATAGAGAGAGGGGACAGACTGGGGAACAGTGGGACAGAATGAGGGGACAGACTGGGGAACATAGGGATAGAGAGAGGGGACAGACTGGGGAACAGAGGGATAGAGAGAGGGGGGACAGACTGAGAACAGAGGGATAGAGAGAGAGGGACAGACTGGGGAACAGAGGGACAGAGAGAGGGAACTGACTGGGGAACAGAGGGATAGAGAGAGGGGACAGACTGGGGAACAGAGGGATAGAGCGAGGGGACAGACTGGGAAACAGAGGGATAGAGAGAGGGGACAGACTGGGGAACAGAGGGATAGAGAGAGGGGACAGACTGGGGAACAGAGGGATAGAGAGAGGGGACAGACTGGGGAACAGTGGGATAGAGAGAGGAGACAGACTTGTGGACAGAGGGATAGAGAGAGGGGACAGACTGGGGAACAGTGGGATACAGAGAGGGGACAGACAGGGGAACAGAGGGATAGAGAGAGGGGACAGACTGGGGAACAGAGGGATAGAGAGAGGGGACAGGGTGGGGACCAGAGGGATAGAGAGAGGGGACAGACTGGGTAACAGAGGGATAGAAAGAGGGGACAGGGTGGGGAACAGAGGGATCGAGAGCGGGGACAGACTGTGGAACAGAGGGAAAGAGAGAGGGGACAGAATGGGGAACAGAGGGACAGAGAGAGGGGACAGAGTGCAGAACAGAGGGATAGAGAGAGGGGACAGAATGGGGAAGAGAGGGATAGAGAGAGGGGTCAGACTGGGGAACAGAGGGAGAGAATGAGTGGACAGACTGGGGAACAGAGGGATAGAGAGTGGGGTCAGACTGGGGAACAGAGGGATAGAGAGAGGGGACAGACTGGAGAACAGAGGGATAGAGAGTGGGGACAGACTGGGGAACAGAGGGACAGAGAGAGGGGACAGACTGGGGAACAGAGGGATAGAGAGAGAGGACAGACTGGGGAAGAGAGGGATAGAGAGAGAGGACAGACTGGGGAACAGAGGGATAGAGAGAGAGGACAGACTGGGGAAGAGAGGGATAGAAAGAGAGGACAGACTGGGGAACAGAGGGATAGAGAGAGAGGACAGACTGGGGAACAGAGGGATAGAGAGAGGGGGCAGACTGGGGAACAGAGGGATAGAGAGAGGGGACAGACTGGGGAAAAGAGGGATAGAGAGAGGGTACAGACTGGGGAACAGTGGGATAGAGAGAGGGGACAGACTAGTGGACAGAGGGATAGAGAGAGGGGACAGACTGGGGAACAGTGGGATAGAGAGAGGGGACAGACTGGGGAACAGAGGGATAGAGAGAGGGGACAGACTGGGGAACAGAGGGATAGAGAGAGGGGACAGGGTGGGGACCAGAGGGATAGAGAGAGGGGACAGACTGGGTAACAGAGGGATAGAAAGAGGGGACAGGGTGGGGAACAGAGGGATAGAGAGCGGGGACAGACTGTGGAACAGAGGGATAGAGAGAGGGGACAGAATGGGGAACAGAGGGACAGAGAGAGTGGACAGAGTGCAGAACAGAGGGATAGAGAGAGGGGACAGAATGGGGAAGAGAGGGATAGAGAGAGGGGACAGACTGGGGAACAGAGGGATTGAATGAGTGGACAGACTGGGGAACAGAGGGATAGAGAGTTGGGACAGACTGGGGAACAGAGGGATAGAGAGAGGGGACAGACTGGGGAACAGAGGGATAGAGAGTGGGGACAGACTGGGGAACAGAGGGATAGAGAGATGGGACAGATTGGGGAACAGAGGGATAGAGAGAGGGGACAGACTGGGGAACAGAGGGAAAGAGAGAGAGGACAGATCGGGGAACAAAGGGATAGAGAGAGGGGACTGACTGGGGAACAGAGGGATAGAGAGAGGGGACAGACTGGGGAACAGACGGAAAGGAATAGGGGACAGACTGGGGAACAGAGGGATAGAGAGAGGGTACAGACTGGGGAACAGAGGGATAGAGAGAGGGGACAGACTGGGGAACAGAGGGATAGAGAGAGGGCATAGACTGTGGAACAGAGGGATAGAGAGAGAGGACAGACTCGGGAACAGAGGGATAGAGAGAGGGGAGAGACTGGGGAACAGAGGGCTAGAGATAGGGGACAGACTGCGGAACAGAGGTATACAGAGAGGGGACAGACTGGGAAACAGAGGGATAGAGAGAGGGGACAGACTGTGGAACAGAGGGATAGAGAGAGAGTACAGACTGGGGAACAGAGGGATAGAGAGAGGGGACAGACGGGGGAACAGAGGGATAGAGAGATAGGACAGACTGGGTACAGAGGGATAGAGAGAGGGGACAGAGTGGGGAACAGAGAGATAGAGAGAGGGGACAGACTGGGGAACAGAGAGATAGAGAGAGGGGACAGACTGGGGAACAGTGGGATAGAGAGAGGGGACAGACAGGGGAACAGAGGGATAGAGAGAGGGGACAGACTGAGGAACAGTGCGATAGAGAGAGGGGACAGTCTTGTGGACAGAGGGATAGAGAGGGGGGACAGACTGGGGAACAGTGGGATAGAGAGAGGGGACAGACAGGGGAACAGAGGGATAGAGAGAGGGGACAGACTGGGTACAGAGGGATAGAGAGTGGGGACAGACTGGGGAACAGAGGGATAGAGAGATGCGACAGACTGGGGAACAGAGGGACAGAGAGAGAGGACAGACCGGGGAACAGAGGGATAGAGAGGGAGGACAGACTCGGGAACAGAGGGATAGAGAGAGTGGACAAACTGGGGAACAGAGGGATAGAGAAAGGGGGGACGGACTGGGGAACAGAGGGATAGAGAGAGGTGACAGACGGGGGAACAGAGGGACAGAATGAGGGGACAGACTGGGGAACATAGGGATAGAGAGAGGGGACAGACTGGGGAACAGAGGGATAGAGAGAGGGGGGACAGACTGAGGAACAGAGGGATAGAGAGAGAGGGACAGACTGGGGAACAGAGGGACAGAGAGACGGAACTGACTGGGGAACAGAGGGATAGAGAGAGGGGACAGACTGGGGAACAGAGGGATAGAGCGAGGGGACAGACTGGGAAACAGTGGGATAGAGAGAGGGGACAGACTGGGGAACAGAGGGATAGAGAGAGGGGACAGACTGGGGAGCAGAGGGATAGAGAGAGGGGACAGACTGGGGAACAGTGGGATAGAGAGAGGGGACAGACATGTGGACAGAGGGATAGAGAGAGGGGACAGACTGGGGAACAGTGGGATACAGAGAGGGGACAGACAGGGGAACAGAGGGATAGAGAGAGGGGACAGACTGGGGAACAGAGGGATAGAGAGAGGGGACAGGGTGGTGACCAGAGGGATAGAGAGAGGGGACAGACTGGGTAACAGAGGGATAGAAAGAGGGGACAGGGTGGGGAACAGAGGGATCGAGAGCGGGGACAGATTGTGGAACAGAGGGATAGAGAGAGGGGACAGAATGGGGAACAGAGGGACAGAGAGAGGGGACAGAGTGCAGAACAGAGGGATAGAGAGAGGGGACAGAATGGGGAAGAGAGGGATAGAGAGAGGGGACAGACTGGGGAACAGAGGGAGAGAATGAGTGGACAGACTGGGGAACAGAGGGATAGAGAGTGGGGACAGACTGGGGAACAGAGGGATAGAGAGAGGGGACAGACTGGGGAACAGAGGGATAGAGAGTGGGGACAGACTGGGGAACAGAGGGATAGAGAGAGGGGACAGACTGGGGAAGAGAGGGATAGAGAGAGAGGACAGACTGGGGAACAGAGGGATAGAGAGAGAGGACATACTGGGGAAGAGAGGGATAGAAAGAGAGGACAGACTGGGGAACAGAGGGATAGAGAGAGAGGACAGACTGGGAAACAGAGGGATAGAGAGAGGGGACAGACTGGGGAAGAGAGGGATAGAAAGAGAGGACAGACTGGGGAACAGAGGGATAGAGAGAGGGGACAGACTGGGGAAGAGAGGGATAGAGAGAGAGGACAGACTGGGGAACAGAGGGATAGAGAGAGAGGACAGACTGGGGAAGAGAGGGATAGAAAGAGAGGACAGACTGGGGAACAGAGGGATAGAGAGAGTGGACAGACTGGGGAACAGAGGGATAGAGAGAGGGGACAGACTGGGGAACAGAGGGATAGAGAGAGGGGACAGACTGGGGAACAGAGGGATAGAGAGAGGGGACAGACTGGGGAACAGAGGGATAGAGAGAGGGGACAGGGTGGGGACCAGAGGGATAGAGAGAGGGGACAGACTGGGTAACAGAGGGATAGAAAGAGGGGACAGGGTGAGGAACAGAGGGATAGAGAGCGGGGACAGACTGTGGAACAGAGGGATAGAGAGAGGGGACAGAATGGGGAACAGAGGGACAGAGAGAGTGGACAGAGTGCAGAACAGAGGGATAGAGAGAGCGGACAGAATGGGGAAGAGAGGGATAGAGAGAGGGGACAGACTGGGGAACAGAGGGATTGAATGAGTGGACAGACTGGGGAACAGAGGGATAGAGAGTGGGGACAGACTGGGGAACAGAGGGATAGAGAGAGGAGACAGACTGGGGAACAGAGGGATAGAGAGTGGGGACAGACTGGGGAACAGAGGGATAGAGAGATGGGACAGATTGGGGAACAGAGGGATAGAGAGAGGGGACAGACTGGGGAACAGAGGGACAGAGAGAGAGGACAGATCGGGGAACAGAGGGATAGAGAGAGGGGACAGACTGGGGAACAGAGGGATAGAGAGAGGGGACAGACTGGGGAACAGACGGAAAGGAATAGGGGACAGACTGGGGAACAGAGGGATAGAGAGAGGGTACAGACTGGGGAACAGAGGGATAGAGAGAGGGGACAGACTGGGGAACAGAGGGATAGAGAGAGGGGATAGACTGTGGAACAGAGGGATAGAGAGAGAGGACAGACTCGGGAACAGAGGGATAGAGAGAGGGGAGAGACTGGGGAACAGAGGGCTAGAGATAGGGGACAGACTGGGGAACAGAGGTATACAGAGAGGGGACAGACTGGGAAACAGAGGGATAGAGAGAGGGGACAGACTGTGGAACAGAGGGATAGAGAGAGAGTACAGACTGGGGAACAGAGGGATAGAGAGAGGGGACAGACGGGGGAACAGAGGGAAGAATGAGGGGACAGAGTGGGGATCAGAGGGATAGAGAGATAGGACAGACTGGGTACAGAGGGATAGAGAGAGGGGACAGAGTGGGGAACAGAGAGATAGAGAGAGGGGACAGACTGGGGAACAGAGGGATAGAGAGAGGGGACAGACTGGGGAACAGTGGGATAGAGAGAGGGGCCAGACAGGTGAACAGAGGGATAGAGAGAGGGGACAGACTGAGGAACAGTGCGATAGAGAGAGGGGACAGTCTTGTGGACAGAGGGATAGAGAGGGGGGACAGACTGGGGAACAGTGGGATAGAGAGAGGGGACTGACAGGGGAACAGAGGGATAGAGAGAGGGGACAGACTGTGGAACAGATGGATAGAGAGAGGGGAGAGACAGCGGAAAAGAGGGTTAAAGAGAAAGGACTGACTGGGGAACAGAGGGATAGAGAGAGGGGACAGACTGGGGAACAGAGGGATAGAGAGAGGGGAGAGACAGCGGAAAAGAGGGTAAAAGAGAAAGGACTGACTGGGGAACAGAGGGATAGAGAGAGGGGACAGACTGGGGAACAGAGGGATAGAGAGAGTGGACAGACTGGGGAACAGTGGGATAGAGAGAGGGGACAGACATGTGGACAGAGGGATAGAGAGAGTGGACAGACTGGGGAACAGTGGGATAGAGAGAGGGGACAGACATGTGGACAGAGGGATAGAGAGAGTGGACAGACTGGGGAACAGTGGGATAGAGAGAGGGGACAGACATGTGGACAGAGGGATAGAGAGAGGGGACAGACTGTGGAGCAGAGGGGTAGGGAGAGGGGACAGACTGGGGAACAGAGGGATAGAGAGAGGGGATAGACTAGGGATCAGAGGGATAGAGAGAGTGGACGGACTGGGGAACAGAGGGATAGAGAGAGGGGACTGAGTGGGGAACAGAGGGATAGAGAGAGAGGACAGACTGGGGAACAGAGGGATAGAGAGAGGGGACAGAGTGGGGAACAGAGGGATAGAGAGAGGGGACAGACTGGGGAACAGAGGGATAGAGCGACGGGACAGACTTGGGAACAGAGGGATAGAGAGAGAGGGACAGACTGTAGAACAGAGGGATAGAGAGAGGGTACAGACTGGGGAACAGAGGGATAGAGAGAGTGGACAGACTGGGGAACAGAGGGATAGAGAGAGGGGACATACTGGGGAACAGAGGGATAGAGCGAGGGGACAGACTGGGGAACAGAGTGATAGAGAGAGGGGACAGACAGTGGAAAAGAGGGTTAAAGAGAATGGACTGACGGGGGAACAGTGGGATAGAGAGAGGGGACAGAGTGGGGAACAGAGGGATAGAGAGAGGGGACAGACTGGGGAACAGTGGGATAGAGAGAGGGGACAGACTTGTGGAGAGAGGGATAGAGAGAGGGGACAAACTAGGGGACAGTGGGATAGAGAGAGGGGACAGACAGGGGAACAGAGGGATAGAGAGAGGGGACAGACTGAGGAACAGAGGGATAGAGAGAGGGGACAGGGTGGGGACCAGAGGGATAGAGAGAGGGGACAGACTGAGGAACAGAGGGATAGTGAGAGGGCACAGGGTGGGGAACAGAGGGATAGAGAGCGGGGACAGACTGGGGAAAAGAGGGATAGAGAGACGGGACTGAATGGGGAACAGAGGGACAGAGAGAGGGGACAGAGTGCAGAACAGAGGGATAGAGAGAGGGGAAAGAATGGGGAACAGAGGGATAGAGAGAGGGGACAGACTGGGGAACAGAAGGATAGAATGAGTGGACAGACTGGGGAACAGAGGGATAGAGAGTGGGGACAGACTGGGGAACAGAGGGATAGAGAGATGCGACAGACTGGGGAACAGAGGGACAGAGAGAGAGGACAGACCGGGGAACAGAGGGATAGAGAGAGGGGACAGACTGGGGAACAGAGGGAAAGGAATAGGGGACAGACTGGGGAACAGAGGGATAGAGAGAGGGTACAGACTGGGGAACAGAGTGATAGAGAGAGGGGACAGACTGGGAACAGAGGGATAGAGAGAGGGGATAGACTGTGGAACAGAGGGATAGAGAGAGAGGACAGACTCGGGAACAGAGGGATAGAGAGAGGGGACAGACTGGGGAACAGAGGGATAGAGAGAGGGGACCGACTGGGAAACAGAGGGATAAAGAGAGGGGACAGACGGGGGAACAGAAGGATAGAGAGAAGGGACAGACTGGGGAACAGAGAGATTGAGAGAGGGGACAGACTGGGGAACAGAGGGATAGAGAGAGGGGACAGACTGGGGAACAGAGGGATAGAGAGAGGGGACAGACTGGGGAACAGAGGGATAGAGAGATGGGACAGACCAGGGAACAGAGGGATAGAGAGAGAGGACAGACTGGGGAAAAGAGGGATAGGGAGAGGGGACAGACTAGGGAAAAGAGGGATAGGGAGAGGGGACAGACTAGGGAACAGAGGGATAGTGAGAGGGGGGACGGACTGGGGAAAAGAGGGAAAGAGAGAGGGGACAGACTGGGGAACAGAGGGATAGGGAGAGGGGACAGACTGGGGAACAGAGGGATAGAGAGAGCGGGGACGGACTGGGGAACAGAGGGATAGAGAGGGGGGACAGACTGGGGAACAGAGGGACAGAATGAGGGGACAGACTGGGGAACATAGGGATAGAGAGAGGGGACAGACTGGGGAACTGAGGGGAAGAGAGAGGGGATTGACTGGGAAACAGAGAGATAGAGAGAGGGGACAGTGTGGGGAACAGAGGAATAGAGAGAGGGGACAGACTGGGGAACAGAGAGATAGAGCGAGGGGCCAGACTGGGGAACAGAGGGATAGGGAGAGGGGACAGACTGGGGAACAGAGGGATAGAGAGAGGGGGGACAGACTGAGGATCAGAGGGATAGAGAGTGAGGGACAGACTGGGGAACAGAGGGATAGATAGAGGGAACTGACTGGGGAACAGGGGCATAGAGAGAGGGGACAGACTGGGGAACAGAGGGATAGAGCGAGGGGACAGACTGGGGAACAGAGGGATGGAGAGAGGGGACAGATTGGGGAACAGAGGGATAGAGAGAGGGGACAGACTGGGGAACAGAGGGATAGAGAGAGTGGACAGACTGGGGAACAGTGGGATAAAGAGTGGGGACAGACTTGTGGAGAGAGGGATAGAGAGAGGGGACAGACTGAGGAACAGAGGGATAGAGAGAGGGGACAGACTGTGGAACAGAGGGATAGAGAGAGGGGACAGAGTGGAGAAGAGAGGGATAGAGAGAGGGGACAGACTGGGGAACAGAGGGATAGAGAGAGGGGACAGACTGGGGAACAGTGGGATAGAGAGAGGGGACAGACTTGTGGACAGAGGGATAGAGAGAGGGGACAGACTGGGGAACCGTGGGATAGAGAGAGGGGACAGACAGGGGAACAGTGGGATAGAGAGAGGGGACAGACTGGGGAACAGAGGGATAGAGAGACGGGACAGTCTTGTGGACAGAGGGATAGAGAGAGGGGACAGGGTGGGGACTAGAGGGATAGAGAGAGGGGACAGACTGAGTAACAGAGGGATTGAACGAGGGGACAGGGTGGGGAACAGAGGGACAGAGAGAGGGGACAGAGTGCAGAACAGAGGGATAGAGAGAGGGGACAGAATGGGGAAGAGAGGGATAGAGAGAGGGGACAGACTGGGGAACAGAGGGATAGAATGAGTGGACAGACTGGGGAACAGAGGTATAGAGAGAGGGGACAGACTGGGGAACAGAGGGATAGAGAGAGGGGACAGACTGGGTACAGAGGGATAGAGAGAGGGGACAGACTGGGGAACAGAGGGAGAGAGAGAGGGGACAGACTGTGGAACAGAGGGATAGAGAGAGGGGACAGACTGGGTACAGAGGGATAGAGAGAGGGGACAGACTGGGGAACAGAGGGAGAGAGAGAGGGGACAGACTGGGAACAGAGGGATAGAGAGAGGGGACTGACTGGGGAACAGCGGGATAGAGAGAGGGAACAGATTGGGGAAGAGAGGGATAGAGAGAGAGGGGTCAGACTGGGGAACAGAGGGATAGAGGGGACAGACTGGGGAACAGATTAATAGAGAGAGGGGACAGACTGTGGAACAGAGGGATAGAGAGAGAGGACAGACTGGGGAACAGAGGGATAGAGAGAGGGGACAGACTGGGGAACAGAGGGATAGAGAGAGGGGACAGACTGGGGAACTGAGGCATAGAGACAGGGTCAAACCGGGGAACAGAGGGATAGAGAGAGGGGACAGACTGGGGAACTGAGGCATAGAGAGAGGGTCAAACCGGGGAACAGAGGGATAGAGAGAGTGGAAAGCCTGGGGAACAGAGGGATAGAGAGAGGGGACAGACTGGGGAACAGAGGGATAGAGAGAGGGGACAGACTGGGGAACAGAGGGATAGAGAGAGGAGACAGACTGGGGAATAGAGGGATAGAGAGAGGGGACAGACTGGGGAACAGAGGGATAGAGAGAGATGACGGACTGGGGAACTGCGGGGTAGAGAGACGGGACAGACTGGGGAACAGACGGATAGAGAGAGGGGAATGACTGGGTACAGAGGGTTGGAGAGAGGAAACAGACTGGGGAACAGAGGGATAGAGAGAGGGGACAGACTGGGGAACAGAGGGATAGAGAGAGGGGACAGACTGGGGAACAGAGGGATAGAGAGAGGGGACAGACTGGGGAACAGAGGGATAGAGAAAGGGGACTGACTGGGTACAGAGGGTTGGAGAGAGGAAACAGACTAGGGAAAAGAGGGATAGAGAGAGGGGACTGACTGGGTACAGAGGGATAGAGAGAGCGGCCAGACTGGGGAACAGAGGGATGGAGCGAGGGGACTGACTGCTTACAGAGGGATAGAGAGAGGGGACAGACTGGGGAGTAGAGGGGTAGGTAGAGGTGACACACAGGGGAACAGAGGGATAGAGAGAGGGGACAGACTGGGGAACAGAGGGATAGAGAGAGGGGACAGACTGGGATACAGAGGGATAGAGACAGGGAGAGTCTGGGGAACAGAGGGATAGAGAGAGGGGACAGACTGGCGAACAGAGGGATAGAGAGAGGGGATAGACTGGGGAACAGAGGGATAGAGACAGGGGACAGACTGGAGAACAGAGGGATAGAGAGAGGGGACAGACTGGGGAACAGAGGGATAGAGAGAGGGGACTGACTGGGGAACAGAGGGATAGAGAGAGGGGACAGACTTTGGAACTGTGGGATAGAGAGAGGGGACAGAATGGGGAACAGTGGGATAGAGAGAAGGATCAGACTGTGGAACAGAGGGATAGAGAGTCGGAGCAGATTGTGGAACAGAGGGATAGAGAGAGGGGACAGACTGGGTAAAAGAGGGATAGAGAGAGGGGACAGGTTTGGGAAAAGAGAAATAGAGAGAGGGGACAGATTGGGGATCAGAGGCATAGAGAGAGGGGACAGACTGGGGAACAGAGGGATAGAGAGAGGGGACAGACGGGGGAACAGAGGGATAGAGAGAGGGGACAGACTGGGGAACAGAGGGATAGAGAGAGGGGACAGACTGGGGAACAGAGGGATAGAGAGAGAGGACTGACTGGGGAACAGAGGGATAGAAGGAGGGGACAGACTGTGGAACAGAGGGATAGAGAGTGAGGACAGACTGGGGAACAGAGGGATAGAGAGAGGGGACAGACTGGGGAACAGAGGGATAGAGAGAGGGGATAGACATTTGGAACAGAGGGATAGAGAAAGGGGACTGACTGGGTACAGAGGGTTGGAGAGAGGAAACAGACTGGGGAACAGAGGGATAGAGAGAGGGGACTGACTGGGTACAGAGGGATAGAGAGAGGGGACAGACTGGGGAACAAGGGATAGAGAGAGAGGCCAGACTGGGGAACAGAGGGATAGGGAGTGAGAACAGAATTGGGAACAGAGGGATGGAGAGAGGGGACAGACTGTGGAATAGACGGATATAGAGAGGTGGCAGACTGGGGAACGGAGGGATAGAGAGAGGGGACAGACGGGGGAAAATAAGGATAGAGAGAGGGGACAGACTGGGGAACAGAGAGATTGAGTGAGGGGACAGAGTGGGGAACTGAGGGATCGAGAGAGGGGACAGACTGGGGAACAGAGGGATAGAGAGAGAGGACAGACTGGGGAACAGAGGGATAGAGAGAGAGGGGACAGACTTGGGAACAGAGGGATAGAGAGAGGGGTGCAGACTGGGGAACAGAGGGATAGAGAGAGAGGACAGACTGGGGAACAGAGGGATAGAGAGAGAGGGGACAGACTGGGGAACAGAGGGATAGAAGGAAGGGGCAGACTGGGGAACAGAGGGATAGAGCGAGGGGACAGACTGGGGAAGAGAGGGATAGGGAGAGGGGGACAGACTGGGGAACAGAGGGATAGAAGGAGGGGGCAGACTGGGGAACAGAGGGATAGAGAGAGATGGGACAGACTGGGGAACAGAGGGATAGAGAGAGGGGACAGACTGGTGAACAGAGGGGTAGAGAGAGGGGACAGAGTGGGGAACAGAGGGATAGAGCGAGGGGACAGACTGGGGAAGTGAGGGATAGGGAGAGTGGACAGACTGGGGATCAGAGGGATAGAGAGAGTGGGGTCAGACTGAGGAACAGAGGGATAGAGAGAGAGGACAGACTGGGGAACAGAGGGATAGAGAGAGGGGACAGACTGGGGAACAGAGGGATAGAGAGAGGGGGCAGACTGGGGGACAGAGGGATAGAGAGAGGGGACTGACTGGGTACAGAGGGTTGGAGAGAGGAAACAGACTAGGGTACAGAGGGATAGAGAGAGGGGACTGACTGGGAACAGACGGATAGAGAGAGGGGACAGACTAGGGAACAGAGGGATAGAGAGAGAGGACCGACTGGGGAACAGAGTGATAGAGAGAGAGGAAGACTGGGGAACAGAGGGATAGAAGGATGGGACAGATTGGGGAACAGAGGGAGAGAAGGAGGGGACAGACTGAGGAACAGAGGAATAGAGAGAGAGGACAGACTGGGGAACAGAGGGATAGAGAGAGGGGACAGACTGGGGAACAGAGGGATAGAAGGAGGGGACAGATTGGGGAACAGAGGAATAGAGAGAGAGGACAGACTGGGGAACAGAGGGAAGGAGAGAGGGGACTGACTGCTTACAGAGGGATAGAGAGTGGCGACAGACTGGGGAGTGGAGGGGTAGGTAGAGGGGACAGACTGGGGAACAGAGGGATAGAGAGAGGGGACAGACTGGGGAACAGAGGGATAGAGAGAGGGGACAGACTGGGGAACAGAGGGATAGAGACAGGGACACACTAAGGAACAGAGGGATAGAGAGAGGGGACAGACTGGGGTACAGAGGGATAGAGAGAGGGGACAGACTGGGGAACAGATGGATAGAGAGAGGGGACAGACTGGGGTACAGAGGGATAGAGAGAGGGGACAGACAGGGGAACAGAGGGATAGAGAGAGGGGACAGACTGGGGAACAGAGGGATAGACACAGGGACACACTAAGGAACAGAGGGCTAGAGAGAGGGGACAGACTGGGGTACAGAGGGATAGAGAGAGGGGACAGACTTTGGAACTGTGGGATAGAGAGAGGGGACAGAATGGGGAACAGTGGGATAGAGAGAGGGGACAGACTGAGGAACGGAGGGATTGAGAGAGGGGAGAGACTGGGTAACAGAGGGATAGAGAGAGGGGACAGGTTGGGGAAAAGAGGGATAGAGAGAGGGGACTGACTGGGGAACAGAGGGATAGAGAGAGGGGACGGACTGGGGAACAGAGGGATAGAGATTGGGGACAGACTGGGGAACAGAGGGAGAGAGAGAGGGGACAGACTGGGGAACAGAGGGATAGAGAGAGGGGACAGGTTGGGGAATGAGGGATAGAGAGAGGGGACAGACTGGGGAACAGAGGGATAGAGAGAGGGGACGGACTGGGGAACAGAGGGATAGAGAGTGGGCCAGACTGGGGAACAGAGGGATAGAGAGAGTGGGGACAGACTGAGGAACAGAGGGATAGAGAGAGAGGACAGACTGGGGAACAGAGGGATAGAGAGAGGGGACAGACTGGGGAACAGAGGGATAGAAGGAGGGGACAGATTGGGGAACAGAGGGATAGAAGGAGGGGACAGACTGGGGAACAGAGGAATAGAGAGAGAGGACAGACTGGGGAACAGAGGGATAGAGAGAGGGGACAGACTGGGGAACAGAGGGATAGAGAGAGTGGGGACAGACTGAGGAACAGAGGGATAGAGAGAGAGGACAGACTGGGGAACAGAGGGATAGAAGGAGGGGACAGATTGGGGAACAGAGGGATAGAAGGAGGGGACAGATTGGGGAACAGAGGGATAGAGAGAGATGACAGACTGGGGAAAAGAGGGATAGAGAGAGTGGACAGACTGGGCAAAAGAGGGATAGAGAGAGAGAGGACAGACTATGGAACCGAGGGATAGAGAGAGGGGACAGAATGGGGAACAGAGGGATAGAGAGTCGGAGCAGATTGTGGAACAGAGGGATAGAGAGAGGGGACAGACTGGGTAAAAGAGGGATAGAGAGAGGGGACAGACTGTGGAACAGAGGGAGAAAGAGAGGGGACAGACTGGGGAACAGAGGGATAGAGAGAGAGGACTGACTGTGGAACAGAGGGATAGAGAGAGGAGACAGACTGCGGAACAGAGGGATAGAGAGTGAGGACAGACTGGGGAAGAGAGGGATAGAGAGAGGGGACAGAGTGGGGAACAGAGGGATAGAGAAAGGGGATAGACATTTGGAACAGAGGGATAGAGAAAGGGGACTGACTGGGTACAGAGGGTTGGAGAGAGGAAACAGACTGGGGAACAGAGGGATAGAGAGAGGGGACTGACTGGGTACAGAGGGATAGAGAGAGGGGACAGACTGGGGAAAAAGGGATAGAGAGAGAGGTCAGACTGGGGAACAGAGGGATAGAGAGAGGGGACAGACTGTGGAATAGACGGATATAGAGAGGTGGCAGACTGGGGAACGGAGGGATAGAGAGAGGGGACAGACGGGGGAAAATAAGGATAGAGAGAGGGGACAGACTGGGGAACAGAGAGATAGAGTGAGGGGACAGACTGGGGAACTGAGGGATCGAGAGAGGGGACAGACTGGGGAACAGAGGGATAGAAGGAGGGGGCAGACTGGGGAACAGAGGGATAGAGAGAGGGGACAGACTGGGGAACAGAGGGATAGAGCGAGGGGACAGACTGGGGAAGAGAGGGATAGGGAGAGGGGACAGATTACGTAACAGAGGGATAGAGAGAGTGTGGACAGACTGGGGAACAGAGGGATAGAGAGAGAGGACAGACTGCGGAACAGAGGGATAGGGTGAGAGGACAGAGTGGGGAACAGAGGGATGGAGAGAGGGGACAGACTGTGGAAAGAGGGAAAGAGAGAGGGAACAAACTGGGGAATAGACGGATATAGAGAGGGGACAGACTGGGGAACAGAGAGATAGAGTGAGTGGACAGACTGGAGAACTGAGGGATCGAGAGAGGGGACAGACTGGGGAAGAGAGGGATAGGGTGAGGGGACAGAGTGGTGAACAGAGGGGTAGAGAGAGGGGACAGAGTGGGGAACAGAATGATAGAGAGAGGGGACAGACTGGGGAACAGAGGGATAGAGCGAGGGGACAGACTGGGGAAGAGAGGGATAGGGAGAGGGGACAGATTACGTAACAGAGGGATAGAGAGAGTGTGGACAGACTGAGGAACAGAGGGATAGAGAGAGAGGACAGACTGGGGAACAGAGGGATAGAGAGAGGGGACAGACTGGGGAACAGAGGGATAGAGAGATGGGACAGACTGGGGAACAGAGGGATAGTGCAAGGGGACAGACTGGGGAAGAGAGGGATAGGGAGAGGGGGACAGACTGGGGAACAGAGGGATAGAAGGAGGGGGCTGACTGGGGAACAGAGGGATAGAGAGAGGGGACAGACTGGTGAACAGAGGGGTAGAGAGAGGGGACAGAGTGGGGAACAGAGGTATAGAGCGAGGGGACAGACTGGGGAAGTGAGGGATAGGGAGAGTGGACAGACTGGGGATCAGAGGGATAGAGAGAGTGGGGTCAGACTGAGGAACAGAGGGATAGAGAGAGAGTACAGACTGGGGAACAGAGGGATAGAGAGAGTGGACAGACTGGGGAACAGAGGGATAGAGAGAGGGGACAGACTGGGGGACAGAGGGATAGAGAGAGGGGACTGACTGGGTACAGAGGGTTGGAGAGAGGAAACAGACTAGGGTACAGAGGGATAGAGAGAGTGGACTGACTGGGTACAGACGGATAGAGAGAGGGGACAGACTGGGGAACAGAGGGATAGAGAGAGAGGACCGACTGGGGAACAGAGTGATAGAGAGAGAGGAAGACTGGGGAACAGAGGGATAGAAGGATGGGACAGATTGGGGAACAGAGGGATAGAAGGAGGGGACAGACTGAGGAACAGAGGAATAGAGAGAGAGGACAGACTGGGGAACAGAGGGATAGAGAGAGGGGACAGACTGGGGAACAGAGGGATAGAAGGAGGGGACAGATTGGGGAACAGAGGAATAGAGAGAGAGGACAGACTGGGGAACAGAGGGAAGGAGAGAGGGGACTGACTGCTTACAGAGGGATAGAGAGTGGGGACAGACTGGGGAGTGGAGGGGTAGGTAGAGGGGACAGACAGGGGAACAGAGGGATAGAGAGAGGGGACAGACTGGGGAACAGAGGGATAGAGAGAGGGGACAGACTGGGGAACAGAGGGATAGAGACAGGGACACACTAAGGAACAGAGGGATAGAGAGAGGGGACAGACTGGGGTACAGAGGGATAGAGAGAGGGGACAGACTGGGGAACAGATGGATAGAGAGAGGGGACAGACTAGGGTACAGAGGGATAGAGAGAGGGGACAGACAGGGGAACAGAGGGATAGAGAGAGGGGACAGACTGGGGAACAGAGGGATAGACACAGGGACATACTAAGGAACAGAGGGATAGAGAGAGGGGACAGACTGGGGTACAGAGGGATAGAGAGAGGGGACAGACTGGGGAACAGAGGGATAGAGAGAGGGGACAGACTTTGGAACTTTGGGATAGAGAGAGGGGACAGAATGGGGAACAGTGGGATAGAGAGAGGGGACAGACTGGGGAACAGAGGGATAGAGAGAGGGGAGTGACTGGGTAACAGAGGGATAGAGAGAGGGGACAGGTTGGGGAAAAGAGGGATAGAGAGAAGGGACTGACTGGGGAACAGAGGGATAGAGAGAGGGGACGGACTGGGGAACAGAGGGATAGAGATTGGGGACAGGTTGGGGAATGAGGGACAGAGAGAGGGGACAGACTGGGGAACAGAGGGATAGAGAGAGGGGACAGGTTGGGGAATGAGGGATAGAGAGAGGGGACAGACTGGGGAACAGAGGGATAGAGAGAGGGGACGGACTGGGGAACAGAGGGATAGAGAGTGGGCCAGACTGGGGAACAGAGGGATAGAGAGAGTGGGGACAGACTGAGGAACAGAGGGATAGAGAGAGAGGACAGACTGGGGAACAGAGGGATAGAAGGAGGGGACAGATTGGGGAACAGAGGGATAGAAGGAGTGGACAGACTGGGGAACAGAGGAATAGAGAGAGAGGACAGACTGGGGAACAGAGGGATAGAGAGAGGGGACAGACTGGGGAACAGAGGGATAGAGAGAGTGGGGACAGACTGAGGAACAGAGGGATAGAGAGAGAGGACAGACTGGGGAACAGAGGGATAGACGGAGGGGACAGATTGGGGAACAGAGGGATAGAAGGAGGGGACAGAATGGGGAACAGAGGAATAGAGAGAGATGACAGACTGGGGAACAGAGGGATAGAGAGAGGGGACAGACTGGGGAACAGAGGGATAGAAGGATGGGACAGATTGGGGAACAGAGGGATAGAGAGAGATGACAGACTGGGGAAAAGAGGGATAGATAGAGTGGACAGACTGGGCAAAAGAGGGATAGAGAGAGAGAGGACAGACTATGGAACCGAGGGATAGAGAGAGAGGTCAGACTGGGGAACAGAGGGATAGAGAGAGGGGACAGGCTGCGGAACAGAGGGATAGGGTGAGAGGACAGACTGGGGAACAGAGGGATGGAGAGAGGGGACAGACTGTGGAAAGAGGGAAAGAGAGAGGGAACAAACTGGGGAATAGACGGATATAGAGAGGGGACAGACTGGGGAACAGAGAGATAGAGTGAGGGGACAGACTGGAGAACTGAGGGATCGAGAGAGGGGACAGACTGGGGAAGAGAGGGATAGGGAGAGGGGGACAGACTGGGGAACAGAGGGATAGAAGGAGGGGGCAGACTGGGGAACAGAGGGATAGAGAGAGAGGGGACAGACTTGGGAACAGAGGGATAGAGAGAGGGGACAGAGTGGTGAACAGTGGGGTAGAGAGAGGGGACAGAGTGGGGAACAGAGGGATAGAGAGAGGGGACAGACTGGGGAACAGAGGGATAGAGCGAGGGGACAGACTGGGGAAGAGAGGGATAGGGAGAGGGGACAGATTGGGTAACAGAGGGATAGAGAGAGTGGGGACAGACTGAGGAACAGAGGGATAGAGAGAGAGGACAGACTGGGGAACAGAGGGATAGAGAGAGGGGACAGACTGGGGAACAGAGGGATAGAGAGATGGGACAGACTGGGGAACAGAGGGATAGAGCGAGGGGACAGACTGGGGAAGAGAGGGATAGGGAGAGTGGACAGACTGGGGATCAGAGGGATAGAGAGAGTGGGGTCAGTCTGAGGAAAAGTGGGATAGAGAGAGAGGACAGACTGGGGAACAGAGGGATAGAGAGAGGGGACAGACTGTGGAATAGAGAAATAGAGAGAGAGGGGACAGACTGGGGAACAGAGGGATAGAGAGAGAGGGGACAGACTGGGGAACAGATGGATAGAGAGAGGGGACAGACTGGGGAACAGAGGGATAGAGAGAGGGGACAGACTGGGGGACAGAGGGATAGAGAGAGGGGACTGACTGGGTACAGATGGATAGAGAGAGGGGACAGACTGGGGAACAGAGGGATAGAAAGAGAGTACCGACTGGGGAACAGAGTGATAGAGAGAGAGGAAGACTGGGGAACAGAGGGATAGGTGGATGGGACAGATTGGGGAACAGAGGGATAGAAGGAGGGGACAGACTGAGGAACAGAGGAATAGAGAGAGAGGACAGACTGGGGAACTGAGGGATAGAGAGAGGGGACAGACTGGGGAACAGAGGGATAGAAGGCGGGGACAGATTGGGGAACAGAGGGATAGAGACAGGGACACACTAAGGAACAGAGGGATAGAGAGAGGGGACAGACTGGGGTACAGAGGGATAGAGAGAGGGGACAGACTGGGGAACAGATGGATAGAGAGAGGGGACAGACTGGGGAACAGAGGGATAGAGAGAGGGGACAGACTTTGGAACTGTGGGATAGAGAGAGGGGACAGAATGGGGAACAGTGGGATAGAGAGAGGGGACAGACTGGGGAACAGAGGGATAGAGAGAGGGGACAGACTGGGTAACAGAGGGATAGAGAGATGGGACAGGTTGGGGAAAACAGGGATAGAAAGAGGGTACTGACTGGGGAACAGAGGGATAGAGAGAGGGGACGGACTGCGGAACAGAGTGATAGAGATTGGGGACAGACTGGGGAACAGAGGGAGAGAGAGAGGGGACAGACTGGGGAACAGAGGGATAGAGAGAGGGGACAGGTTGGGGAAAAGAGGGATAGAGAGAGGGGACAGACTGGGGAACAGAGGGCTAGAGAGAGGGGACGGACTGGGGAACAGAGGGATAGAGAGAGGGGACAGACTGGGGAAGAGAGGGATAGGGAGAGGGGCCAGACTGGGGAACAGAGGGATAGAGAGAGGGGACAGACTGGGGAAGAGTGGGATAGGGAGAGGGGACAGACTGGGGAACAGAGGGATAGAGAGAGTTGGGACAGACTGAGGAACAGAGGGATAGAGAGAGAGGACAGACTGGGGAACAGAGGGATAGAAAGAGGGGACAGATTGGGGAACAGAGGGATAGAGAGAGAGGACAGACTGGGGAACAGAGGGATAGAGAGAGGGGACAGACTGGGGAACAGAGAGATAGAGAGAGAGGACAGACTGGGGAACAGAGGGATAGAGAGAGGGGACAGACTGGGGAACAGAGGGATAGAGAGAGTGGGGACAGACTGAGGAACAGAGGGATAGAGAGAGAGGACAGACTGGGGAACAGAGGGATAGACGGAGGGTACAGATTGGGGAACAGAGGGATAGAAGGAGGGGACAGAATGGGGAACAGAGGAATAGAGAGAGAGGACAGACTGGGGAACAGAGGGATAGAGAGAGATGACAGACTGGGGAACAGATGGATAGAGAGAGGGGACAGACTGGGGAACAGAGGGATAGAAGGATGGGACAGATTGGGGAACAGAGGGATAGAGAGAGATGACAGACTGGGGAAAAGAGGGATAGATAGAGTGGACAGACTGGGCAAAAGAGGGATAGAGAGAGAGAGGACAGACTATGGAACCGAGGGATAGAGAGAGAGGTCAGACTGGGGAACAGAGGGATAGAGAGAGGGGACAGGCTGCGGAACAGAGGGATAGGGTGAGAGGACAGAGTGGGGAACAGAGGGATGGAGAGAGGGGACAGACTGTGGAAAGAGGGAAAGAGAGAGGGAACAAACTGGGGAATAGACGGATATAGAGAGAGGACAGACTGGGGAACAGAGAGATAGAGTGAGTGGACAGACTGGAGAACTGAGGGATCGAGAGAGGGGACAGACTGGGGAAGAGAGGGATAGGGTGAGGGGACAGAGTGGTGAACAGAGGGGTAGAGAGAGGGGACAGAGTGGGGAACAGAATGATAGAGAGAGGGGACAGACTGGGGAACAGAGGGATAGAGCGAGGGGACAGACTGGGGAAGAGAGGGATAGGGAGAGGGGACAGATTACGTAACAGAGGGATAGAGAGAGTGTGGACAGACTGAGGAACAGAGGGATAGAGAGAGAGGACAGACTGGGGAACAGAGGGATAGAGAGAGGGGACAGACTGGGGAACAGAGGGATAGAGAGATGGGACAGACTGGGGAACAGAGGGATAGTGCGAGGGGACAGACTGGGGAAGAGAGGGATAGGGAGAGGGGGACAGACTGGGGAACAGAGGGATAGAAGGAGGGGGCAGACTGGGGAACAGAGGGATAGAGAGAGGGGACAGACTGGTGAACAGAGGGGTAGAGAGAGGGGACAGAGTGGGGAACAGAGGTATAGAGCGAGGGGACAGACTGGGGAAGTGAGGGATAGGGAGAGTGGACAGACTGGGGATCAGAGGGATAGAGAGAGTGGGGTCAGACTGAGGAACAGAGGGATAGAGAGAGAGTACAGACTGGGGAACAGAGGGATAGAGAGAGGGGACAGACTGGGGAACAGAGGGATAGAGAGAGGGGACAGACTGGGGGACAGAGGGATAGAGAGAGGGGACTGACTGGGTACAGAGGGTTGGAGAGAGGAAACAGACTAGGGTACAGAGGGATAGAGAGAGGGGACTGACTGGGTACAGACGGATAGAGAGAGGGGACAGACTGGGGAACAGAGGGATAGAGAGAGAGGACCGACTGGGGAACAGAGTGATAGAGAGAGAGGAAGACTGGGGAACAGAGGGATAGAAGGATGGGACAGATTGGGGAACAGAGGGATAGAAGGAGGGGACAGACTGAGGAACAGAGGAATAGAGAGAGAGGACAGACTGGGGAACAGAGGGATAGAGAGAGGGGACAGACTGGGGAACAGAGGGATAGAAGGAGGGGACAGATTGGGGAACAGAGGAATAGAGAGAGAGGACAGACTGGGGAACAGAGGGAAGGAGAGAGGGGACTGACTGCTTACAGAGGGATAGAGAGTGGGGACAGACTGGGGAGTGGAGGGGTAGGTAGAGGGGACAGACAGGGGAACAGAGGGATAGAGAGAGGGGACAGACTGGGGAACAGAGGGATAGAGAGAGTGGACAGACTGGGGAACAGAGGGATAGAGACAGGGACACACTAAGGAACAGAGGGATAGAGAGAGGGGACAGACTGGGGTACAGAGGGATAGAGAGAGGGGACAGACTGGGGAACAGATGGATAGAGAGAGGGGACAGACTAGGGTACAGAGGGATAGAGAGAGGGGACAGACAGGGGAACAGAGGGATAGAGAGAGGGGACAGACTGGGGAACAGAGGGATAGACACAGGGACATACTAAGGAACAGAGGGATAGAGAGAGGGGACAGACTGGGGTACAGAGGGATAGAGAGAGGGGACAGACTGGGGAACAGAGGGATAGAGAGAGGGGACAGACTTTGGAACTTTGGGATAGAGAGAGGGGACAGAATGGGGAACAGTGGGATAGAGAGAGGGGACAGACTGGGGAACAGAGGGATAGAGAGAGGGGAGTGACTGGGTAACAGAGGGATAGAGAGAGGGGACAGGTTGGGGAAAAGAGGGATAGAGAGAAGGGACTGACTGGGGAACAGAGGGATAGAGAGAGGGGACGGACTGGGGAACAGAGGGATAGAGATTGGGGACAGGTTGGGGAATGAGGGACAGAGAGAGGGGACAGACTGGGGAACAGAGGGATAGAGAGAGGGGACAGGTTGGGGAATGAGGGATAGAGAGAGGGGACAGACTGGGGAACAGAGGGATAGAGAGAGGGGACGGACTGGGGAACAGAGGGATAGAGAGTGGGCCAGACTGGGGAACAGAGGGATAGAGAGAGTGGGGACAGACTGAGGAACAGAGGGATAGAGAGAGAGGACAGACTGGGGAACAGAGGGATAGAAGGAGGGGACAGATTGGGGAACAGAGGGATAGAAGGAGTGGACAGACTGGGGAACAGAGGAATAGAGAGAGAGGACAGACTGGGGAACAGAGGGATAGAGAGAGGGGACAGACTGGGGAACAGAGGGATAGAGAGAGTGGGGACAGACTGAGGAACAGAGGGATAGAGAGAGAGGACAGACTGGGGAACAGAGGGATAGACGGAGGGGACAGATTGGGGAACAGAGGGATAGAAGGAGGGGACAGAATGGGGAACAGAGGAATAGAGAGAGATGACAGACTGGGGAACAGAGGGATAGAGAGAGGGGACAGACTGGGGAACAGAGGGATAGAAGGATGGGACAGATTGGGGAACAGAGGGATAGAGAGAGATGACAGACTGGGGAAAAGAGGGATAGATAGAGTGGACAGACTGGGCAAAAGAGGGATAGAGAGAGAGAGGACAGACTATGGAACCGAGGGATAGAGAGAGAGGTCAGACTGGGGAACAGAGGGATAGAGAGAGGGGACAGGCTGCGGAACAGAGGGATAGGGTGAGAGGACAGACTGGGGAACAGAGGGATGGAGAGAGGGGACAGACTGTGGAAAGAGGGAAAGAGAGAGGGAACAAACTGGGGAATAGACGGATATAGAGAGGGGACAGACTGGGGAACAGAGAGATAGAGTGAGGGGACAGACTGGAGAACTGAGGGATCGAGAGAGGGGACAGACTGGGGAAGAGAGGGATAGGGAGAGGGGGACAGACTGGGGAACAGAGGGATAGAAGGAGGGGGCAGACTGGGGAACAGAGGGATAGAGAGAGAGGGGACAGACTTGGGAACAGAGGGATAGAGAGAGGGGACAGAGTGGTGAACAGTGGGGTAGAGAGAGGGGACAGAGTGGGGAACAGAGGGATAGAGAGAGGGGACAGACTGGGGAACAGAGGGATAGAGCGAGGGGACAGACTGGGGAAGAGAGGGATAGGGAGAGGGGACAGATTGGGTAACAGAGGGATAGAGAGAGTGGGGACAGACTGAGGAACAGAGGGATAGAGAGAGAGGACAGACTGGGGAACAGAGGGATAGAGAGAGGGGACAGACTGGGGAACAGAGGGATAGAGAGATGGGACAGACTGGGGAACAGAGGGATAGAGCGAGGGGACAGACTGGGGAAGAGAGGGATAGGGAGAGTGGACAGACTGGGGATCAGAGGGATAGAGAGAGTGGGGTCAGTCTGAGGAAAAGTGGGATAGAGAGAGAGGACAGACTGGGGAACAGAGGGATAGAGAGAGGGGACAGACTGTGGAATAGAGAAATAGAGAGAGAGGGGACAGACTGGGGAACAGAGGGATAGAGAGAGAGGGGACAGACTGGGGAACAGATGGATAGAGAGAGGGGACAGACTGGGGAAAAGAGGGATAGAGAGAGGGGACAGACTGGGGGACAGAGGGATAGAGAGAGGGGACTGACTGGGTACAGATGGATAGAGAGAGGGGACAGACTGGGGAACAGAGGGATAGAAAGAGAGTACCGACTGGGGAACAGAGTGATAGAGAGAGAGGAAGACTGGGGAACAGAGGGATAGGTGGATGGGACAGATTGGGGAACAGAGGGATAGAAGGAGGGGACAGACTGAGGAACAGAGGAATAGAGAGAGAGGACAGACTGGGGAACTGAGGGATAGAGAGAGGGGACAGACTGGGGAACAGAGGGATAGAAGGAGGGGACAGATTGGGGAACAGAGGGATAGAGACAGGGACACACTAAGGAACAGAGGGATAGAGAGAGGGGACAGACTGGGGTACAGAGGGATAGAGAGAGGGGACAGACTGGGGAACAGATGGATAGAGAGAGGGGACAGACTGGGGAACAGAGGGATAGAGAGAGGGGACAGACTTTGGAACTGTGGGATAGAGAGAGGGGACAGAATGGGGAACAGTGGGATAGAGAGAGGGGACAGACTGGGGAACAGAGGGATAGAGAGAGGGGACAGACTGGGTAACAGAGGGATAGAGAGATGGGACAGGTTGGGGAAAACAGGGATAGAAAGAGGGTACTGACTGGGGAACAGAGGGATAGAGAGAGGGGACGGACTGCGGAACAGAGTGATAGAGATTGGGGACAGACTGGGGAACAGAGGGAGAGAGAGAGGGGACAGACTGGGGAACAGAGGGATAGAGAGAGGGGACAGGTTGGGGAAAAGAGGGATAGAGAGAGGGGACAGACTGGGGAACAGAGGGCTAGAGAGAGGGGACGGACTGGGGAACAGAGGGATAGAGAGAGGGGACAGACTGGGGAAGAGAGGGATAGGGAGAGGGGCCAGACTGGGGAACAGAGGGATAGAGAGAGGGGACAGACTGGGGAAGAGTGGGATAGGGAGAGGGGACAGACTGGGGAACAGAGGGATAGAGAGAGTGGGGACAGACTGAGGAACAGAGGGATAGAGAGAGAGGACAGACTGGGGAACAGAGGGATAGAAAGAGGGGACAGATTGGGGAACAGAGGGATAGAGAGAGAGGACAGACTGGGGAACAGAGGGATAGAGAGAGGGGACAGACTGGGGAACAGAGGGATAGAAGGAGGGGACAGATTGGGGAACAGAGGCATAGAGAGAGAGGACAGACTGGGGAACAGAGGGATGGAGAGAAGGGACTGACTGCTTACAGAGGGATATAGAGTGGGGACAGACAGGGGAGTGGAGGGGTAGGTAGAGGGGACAGACAGGGGAACAGAGGGATAGAGAGGGGCCAGACTGGGGAACAGAGGGATAGAGAGAGGGGACAGACGGGGGAACAGAGGGATAGA
>NW_027598030.1:0-56539 GCF_964194155.1 Cetorhinus maximus
GGGGGGGGGGGGGGGGGGGGGGGGGGGGGGTGGGGGGGGGGGGGGGGGGGGGGGGGGGGGGGGGGTGGGGTGTGGGGGGGGGGGGGGGGGGGGGGGGGGGGGGGGGGGGGGGGGGGGGGGGGGGAGAATTCAGTGAGCATAGGGGGACTGTAAAGAGAGAGATTTCAGTGAGCAGAGCGGGGCTGGAAAGAGAGAGATTTCAGTGAGCAGAGCGGGAGTGTAAAGAGCGACATTTCAGTGAGCAGAGCGGGAATGTAAAGAGAGAGATTTCAGTGAGCAGAGCGGGGCTGTGAAGAGGGAGATTTCACTGAGCAGACCGGGACTGTAAAGAGAGAGATTTCACTGAGCAGACCGGGACTGTAAAGAGAGAGTTATCAGTGAGCAGAGCGGGACTGTAAAGAGAGAGATTTCAGTGAGCAGAGCGAGAATGTAAAGAGAGACATTTCAGTGAGCAGAGCGGGGCTTTAAAGAAAGAGATTTCAATGAGCAGCGCGGGAATATAAAGAGAGAGATTTCAGATAGCAGAGCGGGAATGTAAAGAGAGAGATTTCAGTGAGCAGAGCTGGACAGTAAAGAGAGAGATTTCAGTGAGCAGAGCGGGACTGTAAAGAACAAGATTTCAGTGAGCAGAGCGGGACTGTAAAGAGGGAGATTTCAAATACAAGAGCGGGACTGTCAAGAGAGAGATATCAGTGAGCAGAGCGGGACTGTAAAGAGAGAGACTTCAGTGGGCAGAGCGGGTGTGTAAAGTGAGAGATTTAGTGAACAGAGCGGGACTGTAAAGAGAGAGATTTCAGTGAGCAGAGCGGGACTGTAAAGAGAGAGATTTCAGTGAGCAGTGGGTGACTGTAAAGAGAGAGCTTTCAGTGTGCAGAGCTGGACTGTAAAGAGGGAGAGATTTCAATGAGCAGAGGGGGACTGTAAAGACAGAGATTTCAGTGAGCAGAGGGGGACTGCAAAGAGAGAGATTTCAATGAGCAGAGGGGGACTGTAAAGAAAGAGAATTCAGTGAGCAGAGCGGGACTGTAAAGAGAGAGATTTCAGGGAGCAGAGCGGGGCTGTAATGTGAGAGATTTCAGTGAGCAGAGCGGGACGATAAAGAGTGAGATTTCAGTGAGCAGAGCGGGACTGAAAAGACAGAGATTTCAGTGAGCAGAGCGGGAATCCAAAGAGAGAGATTTCAGTGAGCAGAGCGGGACTGCAAAGAGAGTGATTTCAGTGACCAGAGCGGGGCTGTAAAGAGAGAGATTTCAGTGAGCAGAGCGGGACTGTAAAGAGAGAGATTTCAGTGAGCAGAGCAGGGCTGTAAAGAGAGAGATTTCAGTGAGCATAGCGGGACTGTAAAGAGAGAGATTTCAGTGAGCAGAGTGGGACCGTAAAGAGAGAGATTTCAGTGAGCAGAGCAGGGCTGTAAAGAGAGAGATTTCAGTGAGCAGAGCGGGACTGTGAAGAGAGCGATTTCAGTGAGCAGAGCGGGACTGTAAAGTGAAAGATTTCAGTGAGCAGAGCGGGACTGTAAAGAGAGAGATTTCAGTGAGTAGAGCGGGACTGTAAAGAGAGAGATTTCAGTGAGCAGAGCGGGACTGTAAAGAGACAGATTTCAGTGAGCAGGGCGGGACTGTAAAGATAGAGATTTCAGTTAGGTGAGCGGAAGTGTAAAGAGAGAAATTTCATTCAGCAGCGTGAGTGTGTAAAGAAAGAGATTTCAGTGAGCAGAGCGGGATTGTAAGGAGATAGATTACAGTGAGCAGAGCGGGACTGTAAAGAGAGAGATTTCAGAGAGCAGAGCGGGACTGTAAAGTGAAAGATTTCAGTGAGCAGAGCGGGACTGTAAAGAAAGAGATTTCAGTGAGCAGAGCGGGACTATAAAGAGAAAGATTTCAGTGAGCAGAGCGTGACTGTAAAGAGAGAGATTTCAGTGAGCAGAGCGGGGCTGTAAAGAGAGAGAGAGTTCAGTGAGCATAGCGGGACTGTAAAGAGAGAGATTTCAGTGAGCAGAGGGGGACTGTAAAGAGAGAGATTTCAGTGAGCAGAGCGGGGCTGTAAAGAGAGAGAGTTCAGTGAGCAGAGCGGGGCTGTAAAGAGAGAGAGTTCAGTGAGCATAGCGGGACTGTAAAGAGAGAGATTTCAGTGAGCAGAGGGGGACTGTAAAGAGAGAGAGTTCAGTGAACAGAGCTGGGCTGTAGAGAGAGAGAATTCAGTGAGCAGAGCGGGACTGTAAAGAAAGAGATTTCAGTGAGCAGAGGGGGACTGTAAAGAGAGAGATTTCAGTGAGCATAGCGGGACTGTAAAGAGAGAGATTTCAGTGAGCAGAGGGGGACTGTAAAGAGAGAGAGTTCAGTGAACAGAGCTGGGCTGTAGAGAGAGAGAATTCAGTGAGCAGAGCGGGACTGTAAAGAAAGAGATTTCAGTGAGCAGAGGGGGACTGTAAAGAGAGAGAGTTCAGTGAACAGAGCTGGGCTGTAGAGAGAGAGAATTCAGTGAGCAGAGCGGGACTGTAAAGAAAGAGATTTCAGTGAGCAGAGCGGGACTGTAAAGAGAGAGATTTCAGTGAGCAGAGAGGGTGTGTAAAGAGAGAGATTTCAGTGAGCAGAGCGGGACTGTAAAGAGAGAGATTTCAGTGAGCAGAGAGGGTGTGTAAAGAGAGAGATTTCAGTGAGCAGAGCGGGACTGTAAAGAGAGAGATTTCAGTGAGCAGAGCGGGACTGTAAAGAGAGAGATTTCAGTGAGCAGAGGGGGACTGTAAAGAGAGAGATTTCAGTGAGCAGAGTGGGACCGTAAAGAGAGAGATTTCAGTGAGCAGAGCGGGACTGTAAAGAGAGAGATTTCAGTGAGCAGAGTGGGACCGTAAAGAGAGAGATTTCAGTGAGCAGAGCAGGGCTGTAAAGAGAGAGATTTCAGTGAGCAGAGCGGGGCTGTAAAGAGAGAGATTTCAGTGAGCAGAGCGGGACTGTAAAGAGAGAGATGTCAGTGAGCAGAGCGGGACTGTAAAGAAGGAGACTTCAGTGGGCAGAGCGGGTGTGTAAAGAGAGAGATTTAGTGAACAGAGCGGGACTGTAATGAGAGAGATTTGAGTGAGCAGAGCGGGACTGAAAAGAGAGAGATTTCAGTAAGCAGAGCGGGACTGTGAAGAGATAGATTTCAGTTAGGTGAGTGGGAGTGTAAAGAGAGAGATTACAGTCAGCAGCGTGAGTGTGTAAAGAGAGAGATTGCAGTGAGCAGAGCCGGGCTATAAAGATAAAGATTTCAGTGAGCAGAGCGGGACGGTAAAGAGAGAGTTTTCAGTGAGCAGAGCGGGACTGTAAAGAGAGAGATTTCAGTCAGCAGAGCGGGACTGTAAAGAGAGAGATTTCAGTGAGCAGAGCGGGACTGTAAAGAGAGACATTTCAGTGAGCAGACCGGGACTGTAAAGAGAGAGATTTCGGTGACCTGATAAAGATTGTAAAGTTAGAGAGTTCAGTGAGCAGAGCGGGACTGTACAGTTAGAGACTTCCGTGAGCAGAGCGGGACTGTAAAGAGAGAGATTTCAGTGAGCAGAGCAGGACTGTAAAGAGAGAGATTTCAATGAGCAGCGCGGGAATATAAAGAGAGAGATTTCAGATAGCAGAGTGGGAATGTAAAGAGAGAGATTTCAGTGAGCAGAGCGGGACTGTAAAGAGAGAGATTTCAGTGAGCAGAGCGGGACTGTAAAGAACAAGATTTCAGTGAGCAGAGCGGGACAGTAAAGAGGGAGATTTCAATTACCAGAGCGGGACTGTCAAGAGAGAGATATCAGTGAGCAGAGCGGGACTGTAAAGAGAGAAACTACAGTGGGCAGAGCGGGTGTGTAAAGAGAGAGATTTAGTGAACAGAGCGGGACTGTAATGAGAGAGATTTCACGGAGCAGAGCGGGACTGTAAAGACAGGGATATTAGTGAGCAGAGCGGGACTGTAAAGAGAGAGATTTCAGTGACAGAGCAGGACTGTAAAGAGAGAGATTTCAGTGAGCAGAGCGGGAGTGTAAAGAGCGACATTTCAGTGAGCAGTGCGGGACTGTAAAGAGAGAGATTTCAGTGAGCAGTGCGGGGCTGTGAAGAGGGAGATTTCACTGAGCAGACCGGGACTGTAAAGAGAGAGATTTCACTGAGCAGACCGGGGCTGTAAAGAGAGAGTTATCAGTGAGCAGAGCGGGACTATAAAGAAAGAGATTTCGATGAGCAGCGCGGGAATATAAAGAGAGAGATTTCAGATAGCAGAGTGGGAATGTAAAGAGAGAGATTTCAGTGAGCAGAGCGGGACTGTAAAGAGAGAGATTTCAGTGAGCAGAGCGGGACTGTAAAGAACAAGATTTCAGTGAGCAGAGCGGGACAGTAAAGAGGGAGATTTCAATTACCAGAGCGGGACTGTCAAGAGAGAGATATCAGTGAGCAGAGCGGGACTGTAAAGAGAGAGAATTCAGTGAGCATAGGGGGACTGTAAAGAGAGAGATTTCACGGAGCAGAGCGGGACTGTAAAGACAGGAATTTTAGTGAGCAGAGCGGGACTGTAAAGAGAGAGATTTCAATGACAGAGCAGGACTGTAAAGAGAGAGAATTCAGTGAGCATAGGGGGACTGTAAAGCGAGAGATTTCAGTGAGCAGAACGGGACTGTAAAGAGAGAGATTTCAGTGAGCAGAGCGGGACTGTAAAAAGAGAGAATTCAGTGAGCAGAGCGGGATTGTAAAGAGAGAGATTTAGTGAGCAGAGCGGGACTGTGAAGAGAGAGATTTCAGTGAGCAGAGCGGGACTGCAAAGAGAGAGATTTCAGTGAGCTGAGCGGGACTGTAAAGAGCGAGATTTCGATGAGCAGAGCAGGACTGTAAACAGAGAGATTTCAGTGAGCAGAGCGGGACTGTAAAAGAGAGAGATTTCATTGAGCAGAGCGGGACTGTAAAGAGGGAGATTACAATTACCAGAGCGGGACTATCAAGAGAGAGATTTGAGTGAGCAGAGCGGGACTCTAAAGAGAGAGACTTCAGTGGGCAGAGCGGATGTGTAAAGAGAGATATTTAGTGAACAGAGCGGGACTGTAATGAGAGAGATTACAGTGAGCAGAGCGGGACTGTAAAGAGAGAGATTTCAGTGAGCAGAACCGGACTGTAAAGAGAGATATTTCAGTGAGCAGAGCGGGACTGTAAAGAGAGAGATTTCAGAGAGCAGAGCGGGTCTGTAAAGAGAGAGATTTCAGTGAGCAGAGCGGGACTGTAAAGAGAGAGATTTCAGTGAGCAGAGTGGGACTGTAATGACAGATATTTTAGTGAGCAGAGCGGGACTGTAAAGAGAGAGATTTCAGTGAGCAGAGAGGGACTGTAAAGAGAGAGATTTCAGTGAGCAGAGCGGGGTTGTAAAGAGAGAGATTTCAGTGAGCAGAGCCGGACTGTAAAATGAGAGATTTCAGTGAGCAGAGCGGGGCTGTAAAGAGAGAGATTTCAGTGAGCAGAGTAGGATTGTAAAGAGAGAGATTTCAGTGAGCAGAGCGGGACTGTAAAGAGAGAGATTTCAGTGAGAAGAGTTTGGCTGTAAAGAGAGAGATTTCAGTGAGCAGAGTGGGACTGTAATGAGAGAGATTTCACGGAGCAGAGAGGGACTGTAAAGAGAGAGATTTCACGGAGCAGAGCGGGACTGTAAAGACAGGAATTTTAGTGAGCAGAGCGGGACTGTAAAGAGAGAGATTTCAGTGACAGAGCGGGACTGTAAAGAGAGAGAATTCAGTGAGCAGAGCGGGACTGTAAAGAGAGAGATTTCAGTGAGCAGAGCGGGGCTGGAAAGAGAGAGATTTCAGTGAGCAGAGCGGGAGTGTAAAGAGCGACATTTCAGTGAGCAGAGCGGGAATGTAAAGAGAGAGATTTCAGTGAGCAGAGCGGGGCTGTGAAGAGGGAGATTTCACTGAGCAGACCGGGACTGTAAAGAGAGAGATTTCACTGAGCAGACCGGGACTGTAAAGAGAGAGTTATCAGTGAGCAGAGCGGGACTGTAAAGAGAGAGATTTCAGTGAGCAGAGCGAGAATGTAAAGAGAGACATTTCAGTGAGCAGAGCGGGGCTTTAAAGAAAGAGATTTCAATGAGCAGCGCGGGAATATAAAGAGAGAGATTTCAGATAGCAGAGCGGGAATGTAAAGAGAGAGATTTCAGTGAGCAGAGCGGGACTGTAAAGAGAGAGATTTCAGTGAGCAGAGCGGGACTGTAAAGAACAAGATTTCAGTGAGCAGAGCGGGACTGTAAAGAGGGAGATTTCAAATACAAGAGCGGGACTGTCAAGAGAGAGATATCAGTGAGCAGAGCGGGAATGTAAAGAGAGAGACTTCAGTGGGCAGAGCGGGTGTGTAAAGTGAGAGATTTAGTGAACAGAGCGGGACTGTAAAGAGAGAGATTTCAGTGAGCAGAGCGGGACTGTAAAGAGAGAGATTTCAGTGAGCAGAACGGGACTGTAAAGAGAGAGAATTCAGTGAGCAGAGCGGGACCGTAAAGAGAGAGAATTCAGTTAGGTGAGCGGAAGTGTAAAGACAGAAATTTCAGTCAGCAGCGTGAGTGTGTAAAGAGAGAGATTTCAGTGAGCAGAGCGGGATTGTAAGGAGAGAGATTACAGTGAGCAGAGCGGGACAGTAAAGAGAGAGATTTCAGAGAGCAGAGCGGGACTGTAAAGTGAAAGATTTCAGTGAGCAGAGCGGGACTGTAAAAAGAGAGAGATTTCAGTGAGCAGAGCGTGACTGTAAAGAGAGAGATTTTAGTGAGCAGAGCGGGGCACTAAAGAGAGAGAGTTCAGTGAGCAGAGCGTGACTGTAAAGAGAGAGATTTTAGTGAGCAGAGCGGGGCACTAAAGAGAGAGAGTTCAGTGAGCAGAGCTGGGCTGTAGAGAGACAGAATTCAGTGAGCAGAGCGGGACTGTAAAGAAAGAGATTTCAGTGAGCAGAGGGGGACTGTAAAGAGAGAGATTTCACTGAGCAGACCGGGGCTGTAAAGAGAGAGTTATCAGTGAGCAGAGCGGGACTATAAAGAAAGAGATTTCAATGAGCAGCGCGGGAATATAAAGAGAGAGATTTCAGATAGCAGAGTGGGAATGTAAAGAGAGAGATTTCAGTGAGCAGAGCGGGACTGTAAAGAGAGAGATTTCAGTGAGCAGAGCGGGACTGTAAAGAACAAGATTTCAGTGAGCAGAGCGGGACAGTAAAGAGGGAGATTTCAATTACCAGAGCGGGACTGTCAAGAGAGAGATATCAGTGAGCAGAGCGGGACTGTAAAGAGAGAGAATTCAGTGAGCATAGGGGGACTGTAAAGAGAGAGATTTCACGGAGCAGAGCGGGACTGTAAAGACAGGAATTTTAGTGAGCAGAGCGGGACTGTAAAGAGAGAGATTTCAATGACAGAGCAGGACTGTAAAGAGAGAGAATTCAGTGAGCATAGGGGGACTGTAAAGCGAGAGATTTCAATGAGCAGAACGGGACTGTAAAGAGAGAGATTTCAGTGAGCAGAGCGGGACTGTAAAAAGAGAGAATTCAGTGAGCAGAGCGGGATTGTAAAGAGAGAGATTTAGTGAGCAGAGCGGGACTGTAAAGAGAGAGATTTCAGTGAGCAGAACGGGACTGTAAAGAGAGATATTTCAGTGAGCAGAGCGGGACTGTAAAGAGAGAGATTTCAGAGAGCAGAGCGGGTCTGTAAAGAGAGAGATTTCAGTGAGCAGAGCGGGACTGTAAAGAGAGAGATTTCAGTGAGCAGAGTGGGACTGTAATGACAGATATTTTAGTGAGCAGAGCGGGACTGTAAAGAGAGAGATTTCAGTGAGCAGAGAGGGACTGTAAAGAGAGAGATTTCAGTGAGCAGAGCGGGGTTGTAAAGAGAGAGATTTCAGTGAGCAGAGCCGGACTGTAAAGAGAGAGATTTCAGTGAGCAGAGCGGGGCTGTAAAGAGAGAGATTTCAGTGAGCAGAGTAGGATTGTAAAGAGAGAGATTTCAGTGAGCAGAGCGGGACTGTAAAGAGAGAGATTTCAGTGAGAAGAGTTTGGCTGTAAAGAGAGAGATTTCAGTGAGCAGAGTGGGACTGTAATGAGAGAGATTTCACGGAGCAGAGAGGGACTGTAAAGAGAGAGATTTCACGGAGCAGAGCGGGACTGTAAAGACAGGAATTTTAGTGAGCAGAGCGGGACTGTAAAGAGAGAGATTTCAGTGACAGAGCGGGACTGTAAAGAGAGAGAATTCAGTGAGCAGAGCGGGACTGTAAAGAGAGAGATTTCAGTGAGCAGAGCGGGGCTGGAAAGAGAGAGATTTCAGTGAGCAGAGCGGGAGTGTAAAGAGCGACATTTCAGTGAGCAGAGCGGGAATGTAAAGAGAGAGATTTCAGTGAGCAGAGCGGGGCTGTGAAGAGGGAGATTTCACTGAGCAGACCGGGACTGTAAAGAGAGAGATTTCACTGAGCAGACCGGGACTGTAAAGAGAGAGTTATCAGTGAGCAGAGCAGGACTGTAAAGAGAGAGATTTCAGTGAGCAGAGCGAGAATGTAAAGAGAGACATTTCAGTGAGCAGAGCGGGGCTTTAAAGAAAGAGATTTCAATGAGCAGCGCGGGAATATAAAGAGAGAGATTTCAGATAGCAGAGCGGGAATGTAAAGAGAGAGATTTCAGTGAGCAGAGCGGGACTGTAAAGAGAGAGATTTCAGTGAGCAGAGCGGGACTGTAAAGAACAAGATTTCAGTGAGCAGAGCGGGACTGTAAAGAGGGAGATTTCAAATACAAGAGCGGGACTGTCAAGAGAGAGATATCAGTGAGCAGAGCGGGAATGTAAAGAGAGAGACTTCAGTGGGCAGAGCGGGTGTGTAAAGTGAGAGATTTAGTGAACAGAGCGGGACTGTAAAGAGAGAGATTTCAGTGAGCAGAGCGGGACTGTAAAGAGAGAGATTTCAGTGAGCAGAACGGGACTGTAAAGAGAGAGAATTCAGTGAGCAGAGCGGGACCGTAAAGAGAGAGAATTCAGTTAGGTGAGCGGAAGTGTAAAGACAGAAATTTCAGTCAGCAGCGTGAGTGTGTAAAGAGAGAGATTTCAGTGAGCAGGGCGGGATTGTAAGGAGAGAGATTACAGTGAGCAGAGCGGGACAGTAAAGAGAGAGATTTCAGAGAGCAGAGCGGGACTGTAAAGTGAAAGATTTCAGTGAGCAGAGCGGGACTGTAAAAAGAGAGATTTCAGTGAGTAGAGCGGGACTGTAAAGAGACAGATTTCAGTGAGCAGAGCGTGACTGTAAAGAGAGAGATTTTAGTGAGCAGAGCGGGGCACTAAAGAGAGAGAGTTCAGTGAGCAGAGCTGGGCTGTAGAGAGACAGAATTCAGTGAGCAGAGCGGGACTGTAAAGAAAGAGATTTCAGTGAGCAGAGGGGGACTGTAAAGAGAGAGATTTCAATGAGCACAGCGGGACTGTAAAGAGAGAGATTTCAGTGAGCAGGCGGGACTGTAAAGATAGAAGATTTCAGTTAGGTGAGCGGAAGTGTAAAGAGAGAAATTTCATTAAGCAGCGTGAGTGTGTAAAGAGAGAGATTCCAGTGAGCAGAGCCGGGCTATAAATAGAAAGATTTCAGTGAGCAGAGCGGGACTGTAAAGAGAGAGATTTCAGTGAGCAGGGCGGGCCTGTAAAGAGAGAGATTTCAGTGAGCAGGGCGGGACTGTAAAGAAAGAGATTTCAGTGAGCAGAGCGGGATTGTAAGGAGATAGATTACAGTGAGCAGAGCGGGACTGTAAAGAGAGAGATTTCAGAGAGCAGAGCGGGACTGTAAAGTGAAAGATTTCAGTGAGCAGAGCGGGACTGTAAAGAAAGAGATTTCAGTGAGCAGAGCGTGACTGTAAAGAGAGAGATTTCAGTGAGCAGAGCGGGGCTGTAAAGAGAGAGAGTTCAGTGAGCATAGCGGGACTGTAAAGAGAGAGATTTCAGTGAGCAGAGCGGGACTGTAAAGAGAGAGATTTCAGTGAGCAGAGCGGGGCTGTAAAGAGAGAGAGTGCAGTGAACAGAGCTGGGCTGTAGAGAGAGAGAATTCAGTGAGCAGAGCGGGACTGTAAAGAAAGAGATTTCAGTGAGCAGAGGGGACTGTAAAGAGAGAGATTTCAATGAGCACAGCGGGACTGTAAAGAGAGAGATTTCAGTGAGCAGAGCGGGACTGTAAAGATAGAGATTTCAGTGAGCAGAGAGGGTGTGTAAAGAGAGAGATTTCAGTGAGCAGAGCGGGACTGTAAAGAGAGAGATTTCAGTGAGCAGTGGGTGACTGTAAAGAGAGAGCTTTCAGTGTGCAGAGTGGGGCTGTAAAGAGAGAGATTTCAGTGAGCAGAGCGGGACTGTAAAGAGAGTGATTTCAGTGTGCAGAGTCGGGCTGTAAAGAGAGAGATTTCAGTGAGCAGAGCGGGACTGTAAAGAGAGAGATTTCAGTGAGCAGAGCAGGGCTGTAAAGAGAGAGATTTCAGTGAGCATAGCGGGACTGTAAAGAGAGAGATTTCAGTGAGCAGAGTGGGACCGTAAAGAGAGAGATTTCAGTGAGCAGAGCAGGGCTGTAAAGAGAGAGATTTCAGTGAGAGAGCGGGGCTGTAAAGAGAGAGATTTCAGTGAGCAGAGCGAGGCTGTAAAGAGAGAGATTTCAGTGAGCAGAGTGGGACTGTAAAGAGAGAGATGTCAGTGAGCAGAGCGGGACTGTAAAGAAGGAGACTTCAGTGGTCAGAGCGGGTGTGTAAAGAGAGAGATTTAGTGAACAGAGCGGGACTGTAATGAGAGAGATTTGAGTGAGCAGAGCGGGACTGAAAAGAGAGAGATTTCAGTAAGCAGAGCGGGACTGTGAAGAGATAGATTTCAGTTAGGTGAGTGGGAGTGTAAAGAGAGAGATTACAGTCAGCAGCGTGAGTGTGTAAAGAGAGAGATTGCAGTGAGCAGAGCCGGGCTATAAAGATAAAGATTTCAGTGAGCAGAGCGGGACTGTAAAGAGAGAGTTTTCAGTGAGCAGAGCGGGACTGTAAAGAGAGAGATTTCAGTGAGCAGAGCGGGACTGTAAAGAGAGACATTTCAGTGAGCAGACCGGGACTGTAAAGAGAGAGATTTCGGTGACCTGATAGGGATTGTAAAGTTAGAGAGTTCAGTGAGCAGAGCGGGACTGTACAGTTAGAGACTTCCGTGAGCAGAGCGGGACTGTAAAGAGAGAGATTTCAGTGAGCAGAGCAGGACTGTAAAGAGAGAGATTTCAATGAGCAGCGCGGGAATATAAAGAGAGAGATTTCAGATAGCAGAGTGGGAATGTAAAGAGAGAGATTTCAGTGAGCAGAGCGGGACTGTAAAGAGAGAGATTTCAGTGAGCAGAGCGGGACTGTAAAGAACAAGATTTCAGTGAGCAGAGCGGGACAGTAAAGAGGGAGATTTCAATTACCAGAGCGGGACTGTCAAGAGAGAGATATCAGTGAGCAGAGCGGGACTGTAAAGAGAGAAACTACAGTGGGCAGAGCGGGTGTGTAAAGAGAGAGATTTAGTGAACAGAGCGGGACTGTAAAGAGAGAGATTTCAGTGAGCAGAACGGGACTGTAAAGAGAGAGATTTCAGTGAGCAGAGCGGGACTGTAAAAAGAGAGAGATTTCAGTGAGCAGAGCGGGATTGTAAAGAGAGAGATTTAGTGAGCATAGGGGGACTGTGAAGAGAGAGATTTCAGTAAGCAGAGCGGGACTGCAAAGAGAGAGATTTCAGTGAGCTGAGTGGGACTGTAAAGAGCGAGATTTCGATGAGCAGAGCAGGACTGTAAACAGATAGATTTCAGTGAGCAGAGCGGGACTGTAAAGAGAGAGATTTCAGTGAGCAGAGAGGGACTGTAAAGAGAGAGATTTCAGTGAGCAGAGCGGGGCTGTAAAGAGAGAGATTTCAGTGAGCAGAGCCGGACTGTAAAGAGAGAGATTTCAGTGAGCAGAGCGGGGCTGTAAAGAGAGAGATTTCAGTGAGCAGAGTAGGATTGTAAAGAGAGAGATTTCAGTGAGCAGAGCGGGACTGTAAAGAGAGAGATTTCAGTGAGAAGAGTTTGGCTGTAAAGAGAGAGATTTCAGTGAGCAGAGTGGGACTGTAATGAGAGAGATTTCACGGAGCAGAGAGGGACTGTAAAGAGAGAGATTTCACGGAGCAGAGCGGGACTGTAAAGACAGGAATTTTAGTGAGCAGAGCGGGACTGTAAAGAGAGAGATTTCAGTGACAGAGCAGGACTGTAAAGAGAGAGAATTCAGTGAGCATAGGGGGACTGTAAAGAGAGAGATTTCAGTGAGCAGAGCGGGGCTGTAAAGAGAGAGATTTCAGTGAGCAGAGCGGGACTGTAAAGAGAGAGATTTCAGTGAGCAGATCGGGACTGTAAAGAGAGAGATTTCAGTGAGCAGAGCGGGACTGTAAAGAGAGTGATTTCAGTGAGCAGAGTGGGGCTGTAAAGAGAGAGATTTCAGTAAGCAGAGCGGGACTGTAAAGAGAGAGATTTCAGTAAGCAGAGCGGGACTGTAAAGAGAGAGATTTCAGTGAGCAGAGCGGGACTGTAAAGAGAGAGATGTCAGTGAGCAGTGGGTGACTGTAAAGAGAGAGCTTTCAGTGTGCAGAGCTGGACTGTAAAGAGGGAGAGATTTCAATGAGCAGAGGGGGACTGTAAAGACAGAGATTTCAGTGAGCAGAGGGGGACTGCAAAGAGAGAGATTTCAATGAGCAGAGGGGGACTGTAAAGAAAGAGAATTCAGTGAGCAGAGCGGGACTGTAAAGAGAGAGATTTCAGGGAGCAGAGCAGGGCTGTAATGTGAGAGATTTCAGTGAGCAGAGCGGGACTATAAAGAGTGAGATTTCAGTGAGCAGAGCGGGACTGAAAAGAGAGATTTCAGTGAGCAGAGCGGTAATCCAAAGAGAGAGATTTCAGTGAGCAGAGCGGGACTGCAAAGAGAGAGATTTCAGTGACCAGAGCGGGGCTGTAAAGAGAGAGATTTCAGTGAGCAGAGCGGGACTGTAAAGAGAGAGATTTCAGTGAGCAGAGCGGGACTGTAAAGAGAGAGATTTCAGTGAGCAGAGCGGGACTGTAAAGAGAGAGATTTCAGTGAGCAGAGCAGGGCTGTAAAGAGAGAGATTTCAGTGAGCATAGCGGGACTGTAAAGAGAGAGATTTCAGTGAGCAGAGTGGGACCGTAAAGAGAGAGATTTCAGTGAGCAGAGCAGGGCTGTAAAGAGAGAGATTTCAGTGAGCAGAGCGGGGCTGTAAAGAGAGAGATTTCAGTGAGCAGAGCGGGATAGTAAATAGAGAGATTTCAGTGAGCATAGCGGGACTGTGAAGAGAGCGATTTCAGTGAGCAGAGCGGGACTGTAAAGAGAGAGATTTCAGTGAGCAGAGCGGGACTGTAAAGAGAGAGATGTCAGTGAGCAGAGCGGGACTGTAAAGAAGGAGACTTCAGTGGGCAGAGCGGGTGTGTAAAGAGAGAGATTTAGTGAACAGAGTGGGACTGTAATGAGAGAGATTTGAGTGAGCAGAGCGGGACTGAAAAGAGAGAGATTTCAGTAAGCACAGCGGGACTGTGAAGAGATAGATTTCAGTTAGGTGAGTGGGAGTGTAAAGAGAGAGATTACAGTCAGCAGCGTGAGTGTGTAAAGAGAGAGATTGCAGTGAGCAGAGCAGGACTGTAAAGAGAGAGATTTCAATGAGCAGCGCGGGAATATAAAGAGAGAGATTTCAGATAGCAGAGTGGGAATGTAAAGAGAGAGATTTCAGTGAGCAGAGCGGGACTGTAAAGAGAGAGATTTCAGTGAGCAGAGCGGGACTGTAAAGAACAAGATTTCAGTGAGCAGAGCGGGACAGTAAAGAGGGAGATTTCAATTACCAGAGCGGGACTGTCAAGAGAGAGATATCAGTGAGCAGAGCGGGACTGTAAAGAGAGAAACTACAGTGGGCAGAGCGGGTGTGTAAAGAGAGAGATTTAGTGAACAGAGCGGGACTGTAAAGAGAGAGATTTCAGTGAGCAGAACGGGACTGTAAAGAGAGAGATTTCAGTGAGCACAGCGGGACTGTAAAAAGAGAGAATTCAGTGAGCAGAGCGGGATTGTAAAGAGAGAGATTTAGTGAGCAGAGCGGGACTGTGAAGAGAGAGATTTCAGTGAGCAGAGCGGGACTGCAAAGAGAGAGATTTCAGTGAGCTGAGTGGGACTGTAAAGAGCGAGATTTCGATGAGCAGAGCAGGACTGTAAACAGAGAGATTTCAGTGAGCAGAGCGGGACTGTAAAAGAGAGAGATTTCATTGAGCAGAGCGGGACTGTAAAGAGGGAGATTACAATTACCAGAGCGGGACTATCAAGAGAGAGATTTGAGTGAGCAGAGCGGGACTCTAAAGAGAGAGACTTCAGTGGGCAGAGCGGGTGTGTAAAGAGAGATATTTAGTGAACAGAGCGGGACTGTAATGAGAGAGATTTCAGTGAGCAGAGAGGGACTGTAAAGAGAGAGATTTCAGTGAGCAGAACGGGACTGTAAAGAGAGATATTTCAGTGAGCAGAGCGGGACTGTAAAGAGAGAGATTTCAGAGAGCAGAGCGGGACTGTAAAGAGAGAGATTTCAGTGAGGAGAGGGGGACTGTAAAGAGAGAGATTTCAGTGAGCTGAGCGGGTCTGTAAAGAGAGAGATTTCAGTGAGCAGAGCGGGACTGTAAAGAGAGAGATTTCAGTGAGCAGAGTGATACTGTAATGACAGATATTTTAGTGAGCAGAGCGGGACTGTAAAGAGAGAGATTTCAGTGAGCAGAGAGGGACTGTAAAGAGAGAGATTTCAGTGAGCAGAGCGGGGCTGTAAAGAGAGAGATTTCAGTGAGCAGAGCCGGACTGTAAAGAGAGAGATTTCAGTGAGCAGAGCGGGGCTGTAAAGAGAGAGATTTCAGTGAGCAGAGTAGGATTGTAAAGAGAGAGATTTCAGTGAGCAGAGCGGGACTGTAAAGAGAGAGATTTCAGTGAGAAGAGTTTGGCTGTAAAGAGAGAGATTTCAGTGAGCAGAGTGGGACTGTAATGAGAGAGATTTCACGGAGCAGAGAGGGACTGTAAAGAGAGAGATTTCACGGAGCAGAGCGGGACTGTAAAGACAGGAATTTTAGTGAGCAGAGCGGGACTGTAAAGAGAGAGATTTCAGTGACAGAGCAGGAATGTAAAGAGAGAGATTTCAGTGAGCAGAGCGGGACTGTAAAGAGAGAGATTTCAGTGAGCAGAGAGGGTGTGTAAAGAGAGAGATTTCAGTAAGCAGAGCGGGACTGTAAAGAGAGAGATGTCAGTGAGCAGTGGGTGACTGTAAAGAGAGAGATTTCCATGAGCAGAGGGGGACTGTAAAGAAAGAGAATTCAGTGAGCAGAGGGGGACTGTAAAGAAAGAGAATTCAGTGTGCAGAGCTGGACTGTAAAGAGGGAGAGATTTCAATGAGCAGAGGGGGACTGTAAAGACAGAGATTTCAGTGAGCAGAGGGGGACTGCAAAGAGAGAGATTTCAATGAGCAGAGGGGGACTGTAAAGAAAGAGAATTCAGTGAGCAGAGCGGGACTGTAAAGAGAGAGTTTTCAGGGAGCAGAGCGGGGCTGTAATGTGAGAGATTTCAGTGAGCAGAGCGGGACTATAAAGAGTGAGATTTCAGTGAGCAGAGCGGGACTGAAAAGAGAGAGATTTCAGTGAGCAGAGCGGGACTGTAAAGAGAGAGATTTCAGTGAGCAGAGCGGGACTGCAAAGAGAGAGATTTCAGTGACCAGAGCGGGGATGTAAAGAGAGAGATTTCAGTGAGCAGAGCGGGACTGTAAAGAGAGAGATTTCAGTGAGCAGAGCGGGACTGTAAAGAGAAAGATTTCAGTGAGCAGAGCGGGACTGTAAAGAGAGAGATTTCAGTGAGCAGAGCAGGGCTGTAAAGAGAGAGATTTCAGTGAGCAGAGTGGGACCGTAAAGAGAGAGATTTCAGTGAGCAGAGCAGGGCTGTAAAGAGAGAGATTTCAGTGAGCATAGCGGGACTGTGAAGAGAGCGATTTCAGTGAGCAGAGCAGGACTGTAAAGAGAGAGATTTCAATGAGCAGCGCGGGAATATAAAGAGAGAGATTTCAGATAGCAGAGTGGGAATGTAAAGAGAGAGATTTCAGTGAGCAGAGCGGGACTGTAAAGAGAGAGATTTCAGTGAGCAGAGCGGGACTGTAAAGAACAAGATTTCAGTGAGCAGAGCGGGACAGTAAAGAGGGAGATTTCAATTACCAGAGCGGGACTGTCAAGAGAGAGATATCAGTGAGCAGAGCGGGACTGTAAAGAGAGAAACTACAGTGGGCAGAGCGGGTGTGTAAAGAGAGAGATTTAGTGAACAGAGCGGGACTGTAAAGAGAGAGATTTCAGTGAGCAGAACGGGACTGTAAAGAGAGAGATTTCAGTGAGCACAGCGGGACTGTAAAAAGAGAGAATTCAGTGAGCAGAGCGGGATTGTAAAGAGAGAGATTTAGTGAGCAGAGCGGGACTGTGAAGAGAGAGATTTCAGTGAGCAGAGCGGGACTGCAAAGAGAGAGATTTCAGTGAGCTGAGTGGGACTGTAAAGAGCGAGATTTCGATGAGCAGAGCAGGACTGTAAACAGATAGATTTCAGTGAGCAGAGCGGGACTGTAAAAGAGAGAGATTTCATTGAGCAGAGCGGGACTGTAAAGAGGGAGATTACAATTACCAGAGCGGGACTATCAAGAGAGAGATTTGAGTGAGCAGAGCGGGACTCTAAAGAGAGAGACTTCAGTGGGCAGAGCGGGTGTGTAAAGAGAGATATTTAGTGAACAGAGCGGGACTGTAATGAGAGAGATTTCAGTGAGCAGAGACGGACTGTAAAGAGAGAGATTTCAGTGAGCAGAACGGGACTGTAAAGAGAGATATTTCAGTGAGCAGAGCGGGACTGTAAAGAGAGAGATTTCAGAGAGCAGAGCGGGTCTGTAAAGAGAGAGATTTCAGTGAGCAGAGCGGGACTGTAAAGAGAGAGATTTCAGTGAGCAGAGTGATACTGTAATGACAGATATTTTAGTGAGCAGAGCGGGACTGTAAAGAGAGAGATTTCAGTCTGCAGAGCTGGACTGTAAAGAGAGAGAATTCAGTGAGCATAGGGGGACTGTAAAGAGAGAGATTTCAGTGAGCAGAGCGGGGCTGTAAAGAGAGAGATTTCAGTGAGCAGAGCGGGAGTGTAAAGAGAGACATTTCAGTGAGCAGAGCGGGAATGTAAAGAGAGAGATTTCAGTGAGCAGAGCGGGGCTGTGAAGAGGGAGATTTCACTGAGCAGACCGGGACTGTAAAGAGAGAGATTTCACTGAGCAGACCGGGACTGTAAAGAGAGAGTTATCAGTGAGCAGAGCGGGACTGTAAAGAGAGAGATTTCAGTGAGCAGAGCGAGAATGTAAAGAGAGACATTTCAGTGAGCAGAGCGGGGCTATAAAGAAAGAGATTTCAATGAGCAGCGCGGGAATATAAAGAGAGAGATTTCAGATAGCAGAGCGGGAATGTAAAGAGAGAGATTTCAGTGAGCAGAGCGGGACTGTAAAGAGAGAGATTTCAGTGAGCAGAGCGGGACTATAAAGAACAAGATTTCAGTGAGCAGAGCGGGACTGTAAAGAGGGAGATTTCAAATACAAGAGCGGGACTGTCAAGAGAGAGATATCAGTGAGCAGAGCGGGACTGTAAAGAGAGAGATTTCAGTGAGCAGAGTGGGACTGTAAAGAAGGAGACTTCAGTGGGCAGAGCGGGTGTGTAAAGAGAGAGATTTAGTGAACAGAGCGGGACTGTAATGAGAGAGATTTGAGTGAGCAGAGCGGGACTGAAAAGAGAGAGATTTCAGTGAGCAGAGCGGGACTGTGAAGAGAGAGATTTCAGTTAGGTGAGTGGGGGTGTAAAGAGAGAGATTACAGTCAGCAGCGTGAGTGTGTAAAGAGAGAGATTGCAGTGAGCAGAGCCGGGCTATAAAGATAAAGATTTCAGTGAGCAGAGCGGGACTGTAAAGAGAGAGTTATCAGTGAGCAGAGCGGGACTGTAAAGAGAGAGATTTCAGTTAGCAGAGCGGGACTGTAAAGAGAGAGATTTCAGTGAGCAGAGCGGGACAGTAAAGAGAGACATTTCAGTGAGCAGACCGGGACTGTAAAGAGAGAGATTTCGGTGACCTGATAGGGATTGTATAGTTAGAGAGCTCAGTGAGCAGAGCGGGACTGTACAGTTAGAGACTTCCGTGAGCAGAGCGGGACTGTAAAGAGAGAGTCTTCAGTGAGCCGAGCAGGACTCTAAAGAGAGAGATTTCAGTGACCAGAGCGGGACTGTAAAGAGAGAGATTTAGTGAGCAGAGCGGGATTGTAAAGAGAGAGATTTCAGTGAGCAGAGCGGGATTGGAAAGAGAGAGATTTCAGTGAGCAGAGCGGGACTGTAAAGAGAGAGATTTCAGTGACCAGAGCGGGACTGAAAAAGAGAGATTTCAGTGAGCAGAGCGGGATTGTAAAGAGAGAGATTTCAGTGAGCAGAGCGGGACTATAAAGAGTGAGATTTCAGTGAGCAGAGCGGGGCTGTAAAGAGAGAGATTTCATTGACCTGATCGGGATTGTAAAGAGAGAGATTTCAGTGAGCAGAGCGGGACTGTAAAGTTAGAGACATCATGGAGCAGAGCGGGACTGTAAAGAGAGAGATTTCAGTGAGGAGCGCGGAATTGTAAAGAGAGAGATTTCAGTGAGCAGAGCGGGACTGTAAAGTTAGAGAGTTCAGTGAACAGAGCGGGACTGTACAGATAGATACTTCAGTGAGCAGAGCGGAACTGTAAAGAGAGAGATTTCAGTGAGCAGAGTGGGACTGTAAAGAGAGAGATTTCAGTGAGCAGAGCGGGACTATAAAGAGAGAGATTTCAGTGAGCAGAGAGGGATTGTAAGGAGAGAGATTTCAGTGAGCAGAGCGGGACTGTAAAGAGAGAGATTTCAGTGAGCGGAGCGGGACTGTAAAGAGAGAGATTTCAGTGACAGAACGGGGCTGTAAAGAGAGAGAGTTCAGTGAGCAGAGAGGGACTGTAAAGAGAGAGATTTCAGTGAGCAGAGCGTGACTGTAAAGAGAGAGATTTCAGTGACAGAACGGGGCTGTAAAGAGAGAGAGTTCAGTGAGCAGAGAGGGACTGTAAAGAGAGAGATTTCAGTGAGCAGACCGGGACTGTAAAGAGAGAGATTTCAATGAGCAGAGCGGGACTGTAAAGAGAGAGATTTCAGTGACAGAGCGGGGCTGTAAAGAGAGAGAGTTCAGTGAGCAGAGAGGGACTGTAAAGAGAGAGATTTCAGTGAGCAGAGGGGGACTGTAATGAGAGAGATTTCAATGAGCAGAGCGGGACTGTAAAGAGCGAGATTTCAGTGAGCAGTGGGGGATTGTAAAGAGAGAGATTTCAGTGAGCAGAGCGGGTGTGTAAAGAGAGAGATTTCAGTGAGCAGAGCGGGGCTGTAAAGAGAGAGATTTCAGTGAGCAGAGCGGGACTGTAAAGAGAGAGATTACAGTGAGCAGAGCGGGACTGTAAAGAGAGCGATTTCAGTGAGCAGAGTGGGGCTGTAAAGAGAGAGATTTCAGTGAGCAGAGCGGGACTGTAAAGAGAGAGATTTCAGTGAGCTGAGGGGGACAGTAAAGAGTGAGATTTCAGTGTACAGAGCTGGACTGTAAAGAGAGAGATTTCAATGAGCAGAGCGGGACTGTAAAGAGAGAGATTTCAGTGAGCAGAGTGGGACTGTAAAGAGAGAGCTTTCAGTGAGCAGAGGGGGACTGCAAAGAGAGAGATTTCAGTGAGCAGAGGGGGACTGTAAAGAGAGAGATTTCAGTGAGCAGAGTGGGACCGTATAGAAAGAGATTTCAGTGAGCAGAGCGGGACTGTAAAGAGAGAGATTTCAGTGAGCAGAGCGGGAATGTAAAGAGAGAGATTTCAGTGAGCAGAGCGAGACTGTAAAGAGAGAGATTTCAGTGAGCAGAGCGGGGCTGTAAAGAGAGTGATTTCAGTGAGCAGAGCGGGACTATCAAGACAGAGATTTCAGTTAGCAGAGCAGGACTGTAAAGAGAGAGATTTCAGTGAGCAGAGCCGCAATGCAAAGACAGAGATTTCATTGAGCAGAGCGGGACTGTAAAGAACAAGATTTCAGTGAGCAGAGCGGGACTGTAAAGAGGGAGATTTCAAATACAAGAGCGGGACTGTCAAGAGAGAGATATCAGTTAGCTGAGCGGGACTGTAAAGAGAGAGACTTCAGTGGGCAGAGCGGGTGTGTAAAGTGAGAGATTTAGTGAACAGAGCGTGACTGTAAAGAGAGAGATTTCAGTGAGCAGAGGGGGACTGTAAAGAGAGAGATGTCAGTGAGCAGAACGGGACTGTAAAGAGAGAGAATTCAGTGAGCAGAGCCGGACTGTAAAGAGAGAGAATTCAGTTAGGTGAGCGGAAGTGTAAAGAGAGAAATTTCAGTCAGCAGCGTGAGTGTGTAAAGAGAGAGATTCCAGTGAGCACAGCCGGGGTATAAAGAGAAATATTTCAGTGAGCAGAGCGGGACTGTAAAGAGAGAGATTTCAGTGAGCAGGGCGGGACTGTAAAGAGAGAGATTTCAGTGAGCAGGGCGGGACTGTAAAGAAAGAGATTTCAGTGAACAGAGGGGGACTGTAAAAAGAGAGATTTCAATGAGCAGAGCGGGACTGTAAAGAGAGAGATTTCAGTGAGCAGAGCGGGACTGTAAAGATAGAGATTTCAGTGAGCAGAGCGGGTGTGTAAAGTGAGAGATTTCAGTGAGCAGAGCGGGGCTGTAAAGAGAGAGATTACAGTGAGCAGAGCGGGACTGTAAAGAGAGAGATTTCAGTGAGCAGAGCGGGACTGCAAAGAGAGAGATTTCAGTAAGCAGAGCGGGACTGTAAAGAGAGAGATTTCAGTGAGCAGAGCGGGACTGAAAAGAGAGAGATTTCAGTGAGCAGAGCGGGACTGTAAAGAGAGAGATGTCAGTGAGCAGTGGGTGACTGTAAAGATAGAGATTTCAGTGTGCAGAGCTGGACTGTAAAGAGGGAGAGCTTTCAATGAGCAGAGGGGGAGTGTAAAGACAGAGATTTCAGTGAGCAGAGGGGGACTGCAAAGAGAGAGATTTCAGTGAGCAAAGCGAGACTGTAAAGAGAGAGATTTCAGTGAGCAGAGCGGGACTGTAAAGAGAGAGATTTCAGTGAACAGGGCGGGACTGTCAAGACAGAGATTTCAGTGAGCAAAGCGGGACAGTAAAGAGAAAGATTTCACTGAGCAGAGCGGGACTGTAAAGAGAGAGATTTCAGTGAGCAGTGCGGGATGTAAAGAGAGAGATTTCAGTGAGCAGAGCGGGACTGAAAAGAGAGAGACTTCAGTGGGCAGAGCGGGTGTGTAAAGAGAGAGATTTAGTGAACAGAGCGGGACTGTAATGAGAGAGATTTCAGTGAGCAGAGCGGGACTGTAAAGAGAGAGATTTCAGTGAGCAGAGCGGGACTGTAAAGAGAGAGATTTCAGTGAGCAGAGGGGGACTGTAAAGAGAGAGATTTCAGTGAGCAGAGTGGGACCGTATAGAAAGAGATTTCAGTGAGCAGAGCGGGACTGTAAAGAGAGAGATTTCAGTGAGCAGAGCGGGAATGTAAAGAGAGAGATTTCAGTGAGCAGAGCGAGACTGTAAAGAGAGAGATTTCAGTGAGCAGAGCGGGGCTGTAAAGAGGGTGATTTCAGTGAGCAGAGCGGGACTATCAAGACAGAGATTTCAGTTAGCAGAGCAGGACTGTAAAGAGAGAGATTTCAGTGAGCAGAGCCGCAATGTAAAGACAGAGATTTCATTGAGCAGAGCGGGACTGTAAAGAGAGAGATTTCAGATAGCAGAGCGGGAATGTAAAGAGAGCGATTTCAGTGAGCAGAGCGGGACTGTAAAGAAAGAGATTTCAGTGAGCAGAGCGGGACTGTAAAGAACAAGATTTCAGTGAGCAGAGCGGGACTGTAAAGAGGGAGATTTCAAATACAAGAGCGGGACTGTCAAGAGAGAGATATCAGTTAGCAGAGCGGGACTGTAAAGAGAGAGACTTCAGTGGGCAGAGCGGGTGTGTAAAGTGAGAGATTTAGTGAACAGAGCGTGACTGTAAAGAGAGAGATTTCAGTGAGCAGAGCGGGGCTGTAAAGAGAGTGATTTCAGTGAGCAGAGCGGGACTATCAAGACAGAGATTTCAGTTAGCAGAGCAGGACTGTAAAGAGAGAGATTTCAGTGAGCAGAGCCGCAATGTAAAGACAGAGATTTCATTGAGCAGAGCGGGACTGTAAAGAGAGAGATTTCAGATAGCAGAGCGGGAATGTAAAGAGAGCGATTTCAGTGAGCAGAGCGGGACTGTAAAGAAAGAGATTTCAGTGAGCAGAGCGGGACTGTAAAGAACAAGATTTCAGTGAGCAGAGCGGGACTGTAAAGAGGGAGATTTCAAATACAAGAGCGGGACTGTCAAGAGAGAGATATCAGTTAGCAGAGCGGGACTGTAAAGAGAGAGACTTCAGTGGGCAGAGCGGGTGTGTAAAGTGAGAGATTTAGTGAACAGAGCGTGACTGTAAAGAGAGAGATTTCAGTGAGCAGAGCGGGACTGTAAAGAGAGAGATGTCAGTGAGCAGAACGGGACTGTAAAGAGAGAGAATTCAGTGAGCAGAGCCGGACTGTAAAGAGAGAGAATTCAGTTAGGTGAGCGGAAGTGTAAACAGAGAAATTTCAGTCAGCAGCGTGAGTGTGTAAAGAGAGAGATTCCAGTGAGCACAGCCGAGGTATAAAGAGAAATATTACAGTGAGCAGAGCGGGACTGTAAAGAGAGAGATTTCAGTGAGCAGGGCGGGACTGTAAAGAGAGAGATTTCAGTGAGCAGGGCGGGACTGTAAAGAAAGAGATTTCAGTGAGCAGAGGGGGACTGTAAAAAGAGAGATTTCAATGAGCAGAGCGGGACTGTAAAGAGAGAGATTTCAGTGAGCAGAGCGGGACTGTAAAGATAGAGATTTCAGTGAGCAGAGCGGGTGTGTAAAGTGAGAGATTTCAGTGAGCAGAGCGGGGCTGTAAAGAGAGAGATTACAGTGAGCAGAGCGGGACTGTAAAGAGAGAGATTTCAGTGAGCAGAGCGGGACTGCAAAGAGAGTGATTTCAGTGAGCAGAGTGGGGCTGTAAAGAGAGAGATTTCAGTAAGCAGAGCGGGACTGTAAAGAGAGAGATTTCAGTGAGCAGAGCGGGACTGAAAAGAGAGAGATTTCAGTGAGCAGAGCGGGACTGTAAAGAGAGAGATGTCAGTGAGCAGTGGGTGACTGTAAAGATAGAGATTTCAGCGTGCAGAGCTGGACTGTAAAGAGGGAGAGCTTTCAATGAGCAGAGGGGGAGTGTAAAGACAGAGATTTCAGTGAGCAGAGGGGGACTGCAAAGAGAGAGATTTCAGTGAGCAAAGCGAGACTGTAAAGAGAGAGATTTCAGTGAGCAGAGCGGGACTGTAAAGAGAGAGATTTCAGTGAACAGGGCGGGACTGTCAAGACAGAGATTTCAGTGAGCAAAGCGGGACAGTAAAGAGAAAGATTTCACTGAGCAGAGCGGGACTGTAAAGAGAGAGATTTCAGTGAGCAGTGCGGGATGTAAAGAGAGAGATTTCAGTGAGCAGAGCGGGACTGAAAAGAGAGAGACTTCAGTGGGCAGAGCGGGTGTGTAAAGAGAGAGATTTAGTGAACAGAGCGGGACTGTAATGAGAGAGATTTCAGTGAGCAGAGCGGGACTGTAAAGAGAGAGATTTCAGTGAGCAGAGCGGGACTGTAAAGAGAGAGATTTCAGTGAGCAGAACGGGACTGTAAAGAGAGAGATTTCAGTGAGCAGAGCGGGACTGTAAAGAGAGAGATTTCAGAGAGCAGACCGGGTCTGAAAAAGAGAGAGATTTCAGTGATGAGAGCGGGACTGTAAAGAAAGAGATTTCAGTGAGCAGAGTGGGACTGTAATGACAGATATTTCTGTGAGCAGAGCGGGACTGTAAAGAGAGAGATTTCAGTGAGCAGAGCGGGGCTGTAAAGAGAGAGATTTCAGTGAGCAGAGCGGGACTGTAAAGAGAGAGATTTCAGTGAGCAGAGCGGGACTGTAAAGAGAGAGATTTCAGTGAGCAGAGCGGGGCTGTAAAGAGAGAGATTTCAGTGAGCAGAGCGGGACTGTAAAGAGAGAGATTTCAGTGAGCAGAGCGGGGCTGTAAAGAGAGAGATTTCAGTGAGCAGAGCGGGACTGTAAAGAAAGAGATTTCAATGAGCAGAGCGGGACTGTAAAGAGAGAGATTTCAGTGTGCAGACCGGGACTGTAAAGACAGCGATTTCAGTGAGCAGAGCGGGACTGTAAAGAGGGAGATTTCAGTGAGCAGAGCGGGACTGTAAAGAGGGAGATTTCAATTACCAGAGCGGGACTGTCAAGAGAGAGATTTCAGTGAGCAGAGCGGGACTGTAATGACAGATATTTCAGTGAGCAGAGCGGGACTGTAAAGAAAGAGATTTCAGTGAGCAGAGTGGGACTGTAATGACAGATATTTCAGTGAGCAGAGCGGGACTGTAAAGAGAGAGATTTCAGTGAGTAGAGAGGGACTGTAAAGAGAGAGATTTCAGTGAGCAGAGCGGGGCTGTAAAGAGACAGATTTCAGTGAGCAGAGCGGGACTGTAAAGAGAGAGATTTCAGTGAGCAGAGCGGGGCTGTAAAGAGAGAGATTTCAGTGAGCAGAGCGGGACTGTAAAGAAAGAGATTTCAATGAGCAGAGGGGGACTGTAAAGAGAGAGATTTCAGTGTGCAGACCGGGACTGTAAAGACAGCGATTTCAGTGAGCAGAGCGGGACTGTAAAGAGGGAGATTTCAATTACCAGAGCGGGACTGTCAAGAGAGAGATTTCAGTGAGCAGAGCGGGACTGTAATGAGAGAGATTTCAGTGAGCAGAGCGGGACTGTAAAGAGAGAGATTTCAGAGAGCAGAGCGGGACTGAAAAGAGAGAGACTTCAGTGGGCAGAGCAGGTGTGTAAAGAGAGAGATTTAGTGAACAGAGCGGGACTTTAATGAGAGAGATTTCAGTGAGCAGAGCGGGACTGTAAAGAGAGAGATTTCAGTGAGCAGAGCGGGACTGTAAAGAGAGAGATTTCAGAGAAGAGAGCGGGTCTGAAAAAGAGAGAGATTTCAGTGATGAGAGCGGGACTGTAAAGAAAGAGATTTCAGTGAGCAGAGTGGGACTGTAATGACAGATATTTCAGTGAGCAGAGCGGGACTGTAAAGTGAGAGATTTCAGTGAGTAGAGAGGGACTGTAAAGAGAGAGATTTCAGTGAGCAGAGCGGGGCTGTAAAGAGAGAGATTTCAGTGAGCAGAGCGGGACTGTAAAGAGAGAGATTTCAGTGAGCAGAGCGGGGCTGTAAAGAGAGAGATTTCAGTGAGCAGAGCGGGACTGTAAAGAGAGAGATTTCAGTGTGCAGAGCGGGACTGTAAAGACAGCGATTTCAGTGAGCAGAGCGGGACTGTAAAGAGGGAGATTTCAATTACCAGAGCGGGACTGTCAAGAGAGAGATTACAGTGAGCAGAGCGGGACTGTAATGAGAGAGATTTCAGTGAGCAGAGCGGGACTGTAAAGGGAGAGACTTCAGTGAGCAGAGCGGGACTGTAAAGAGAGAGATTTCAGTGAGCAGAGCGGGACTGTAATGAGAGAGATTTCAGTGAGCAGAGCGGGACTGCAAAGGGAGAGACTTCAGTGAGCAGAACGGGACTGTAAAGAGAGAGATTTCAGTGAGCAGAGCGGGACTGTAAAGAGAGAGATTTCAGTTAGGTGAGCCGGAGTGTAAAGAGAGAGATTCCAGTGAGTAGAGCCGGGCTATAAAGAGAAAGATGTCAGTGAGCAGAGCGGGGCTGTATAGAGAGAGATTTCAGTGAGCAGAGCGGGACTGTAAAGGGAGAGACTTCAGTGAGCAGAACGGGACTGTAAAGAGAGAGATTTCAGTGAGCAGAGCGGGACTGTAAAGAGAGAGATTTCAGTTAGGTGAGCCGGAGTGTAAAGAGAGAGATTCCAGTGAGCAGAGCCGGGCTATAAAGAGAAAGATGTCAGTGAGCAGAGCGGGTCTGTATAGAGAGAGATTTCAGTGAGCAGAGCGGGACTGTAAAGAGAGAGCTTTCAGTGAGCAGAGCGGGACTGTAAAGAGAGAGATATCAGTGAGCAGAGCGGGACTGTAAAGAGAGAGATATCAGTGAGCAGAGCGGGACTGTAAAGAGAGAGATTTCAGTGAGCAGACCGGGACTGTAAAGAGAGAGATTTCAGTGAGCAGAGCGGGACTGTAAAGGAAGTGACATCAGTGAGCGGAGCGGGACTGTAAAGAGAGAGATTTCAGTGAGGAGAGCGGAATTGTAAAGAGAGAGATTTCAGTGAGCAGAGCGGGACTGTAAAGTTAGAGAGTTCAGTGAACAGAGCGGAACTGTACAGTTAGAGACTTCAGTGAGCAGAGCGGAACTGTAAAGAGAGAGATTTCAGTGAGCAGAGTGGGACTGTATAGAGAGAGATTTCAGTGAGCAGAGCGGGACTATAAAGAGAGAGATTTCAGTGAGCAGAGCGGGATTGTAAGGAGAGAGATTTCAGTGAGCAGAGCGGGACTGTAAAGAGCGAGATTTCAGAGAGCAGAGCGGGACTGTAAAGTGAAAGATTTCAGTGAGCAAAGCGGGAATGTAAAGAGAGAGATTTCAGTGAGCAGAGCGGGACTGTAAAGAGAGAGATTTCAGTGAGCAGAACGGGACTGTAAAGAGAGAGATTTCAGTGAGCAGTCCGGGACTGTAAAGAGAGAGATTTCAGTGAGCAGAACGGGGCACTAAAGAGAGAGAGTTCAGTGAGCAGAGCTGGGCTGTAAAGAGAGAGATTTCAGTGAGCAGAGGGGGACTGTAAAGAGAGAGATTTCAATGAGCAGAGCGGGACTGTAAAGAGCGAGATTTCAGTGAGCAGTGGGGGATTGTAAAGAGAGAGATTTCAGTGAGCAGAGCGGGTGTGTAAAGAGAGAGATTTCAGGGAGCAGAGCGGGACTGTCAATAGAGAGATTGCAGTGAGCAGAGCGGGACTGTAAAGAGAGAGATTTCAGTGAGCAGAGCGGGACTGTAAAGAGAGAGAGTTCAGTGAGCAGAGCGGGACTGTAAAGAGAGAGATTTCAGTGAGCAGAGCGGGACTGTAAAGAGAGAGAGTTCAGTGAGCAGAGCGGGACTGTAAAGAGAGAGATTTCAGTGAGCAGAGCGGGACTGTAAAGAGAGAGATTTCAGTGAGCAGAGCGGGGCACTAAACAGAGAGAGTTCAGTGAGCAGAGCTGGGCTGTGGAGAGAGCAAGTTCAGTGAGCAGAGCGGGACTGTAAAGAGAGAGATTTCAGTGATCAGAGCGGGACTGTAAAGAGAGAGATTTCAGTGAGCAGAGCGGGGCACTAAAGAGAGAGAATTCAGTGAGCAGAGCTGGGCTGTAGAGAGAGAGATTTCAATGAGCAGAGCGGGACTGTAAAGAGCGAGATTTCAGTGAGCAGAGGGGGATTATAAAGAGAGAGATTTCAATGAGCAGAGCGGGATTGTAAAGAGCGAGATTTCAATGAGCAGAGGGGGATTGTAAAGAGAGAGATTTCAGTGAGTAGAGTGGGACTGCAAAGAGAGAGATTTCAATGAGCAGAGCGGGACTTTAAAGAGAGAGATTTCAGTGAGCAGAGGGGAACTGTAAATAAAGAGATTTCAGTGAGCAGAGCGGGACTGTAAAGAGAGAGATTTCAGTGAGCAGAATGGGATTCTAAAGAGAGAGATTTCAGTGAGCAGAGGGGGGCACTAAAGAGAGAGAGTTCAGTCAGCAGTGCTGGGCTGTAGAGAGAGAGAGTACAGTGAGCAGATGGAGGTTGTAAAGAGAGAGATTTCAGTAGGCAGAGCGGGACTGTAAAGAGAGAGATTTCAGTGAGCAGAGCGGGACTGTAAAGAGAGAGATTTCAGAGAGCAGAGCGGGACTGAAAAGAGAGAGACTTCAGTGGGCAGAGCAGGTGTGTAAAGAGAGAGATTTAGTGAACAGAGCGGGACTTTAATGAGAGAGATTTCAGTGAGCAGAGCGGGACTGTAAAGAGAGAGATTTCAGTGAGCAGAGCGGGACTGTAAAGAGAGAGATTTCAGAGAGCAGAGCGGGTCTGAAAAAGAGAGAGATTTCAGTGATGAGAGCGGGACTGTAAAGAAAGAGATTTCAGTGAGCAGAGTGGGACTGTAATGACAGATATTTCAGTGAGCAGAGCGGGACTGTAAAGTGAGAGATTTCAGTGAGTAGAGAGGGACTGTAAAGAGAGAGATTTCAGTGAGCAGAGCGGGGCTGTAAAGAGAGAGATTTCAGTGAGCAGAGCGGGACTGTAAAGAGAGAGATTTCAGTGAGCAGAGCGGGGCTGTAAAGAGAGAGATTTCAGTGAGCAGAGCGGGACTGTAAAGAGAGAGATTTCAGTGTGCAGAGCGGGACTGTAAAGACAGCGATTTCAGTGAGCAGAGCGGGACTGTAAAGAGGGAGATTTCAATTACCAGAGCGGGACTGTCAAGAGAGAGATTACAGTGAGCAGAGCGGGACTGTAATGAGAGAGATTTCAGTGAGCAGAGCGGGACTGTAAAGGGAGAGACTTCAGTGAGCAGAGCGGGACTGTAAAGAGAGAGATTTCAGTGAGCAGAGCGGGACTGTAATGAGAGAGATTTCAGTGAGCAGAGCGGGACTGCAAAGGGAGAGAATTCAGTGAGCAGAACGGGACTGTAAAGAGAGAGATTTCAGTGAGCAGAGCGGGACTGTAAAGAGAGAGATTTCAGTTAGGTGAGCCGGAGTGTAAAGAGAGAGATTCCAGTGAGTAGAGCCGGGCTATAAAGAGAAAGATGTCAGTGAGCAGAGCGGGGCTGTATAGAGAGAGATTTCAGTGAGCAGAGCGGGACTGTAAAGGGAGAGACTTCAGTGAGCAGAACGGGACTGTAAAGAGAGAGATTTCAGTGAGCAGAGCGGGACTGTAAAGAGAGAGATTTCAGTTAGGTGAGCCGGAGTGTAAAGAGAGAGATTCCAGTGAGCAGAGCCGGGCTATAAAGAGAAAGATGTCAGTGAGCAGAGCGGGTCTGTATAGAGAGAGATTTCAGTGAGCAGAGCGGGACTGTAAAGAGAGAGCTTTCAGTGAGCAGAGCGGGACTGTAAAGAGAGAGATATCAGTGAGCAGAGCGGGACTGTAAAGAGAGAGATATCAGTGAGCAGAGCGGGACTGTAAAGAGAGAGATTTCAGTGAGCAGACCGGGACTGTAAAGAGAGAGATTTCAGTGAGCAGAGCGGGACTGTAAAGGAAGTGACATCAGTGAGCGGAGCGGGACTGTAAAGAGAGAGATTTCAGTGAGGAGAGCGGAATTGTAAAGAGAGAGATTTCAGTGAGCAGAGCGGGACTGTAAAGTTAGAGAGTTCAGTGAACAGAGCGGAACTGTACAGTTAGAGACTTCAGTGAGCAGAGCGGAACTGTAAAGAGAGAGATTTCAGTGAGCAGAGTGGGACTGTATAGAGAGAGATTTCAGTGAGCAGAGCGGGACTATAAAGAGAGAGATTTCAGTGAGCAGAGCGGGATTGTAAGGAGAGAGATTTCAGTGAGCAGAGCGGGACTGTAAAGAGCGAGATTTCAGAGAGCAGAGCGGGACTGTAAAGTGAAAGATTTCAGTGAGCAAAGCGGGAATGTAAAGAGAGAGATTTCAGTGAGCAGAGCGGGACTGTAAAGAGAGAGATTTCAGTGAGCAGAACGGGACTGTAAAGAGAGAGATTTCAGTGAGCAGTCCGGGACTGTAAAGAGAGAGATTTCAGTGAGCAGAACGGGGCACTAAAGAGAGAGAGTTCAGTGAGCAGAGCTGGGCTGTAAAGAGAGAGATTTCAGTGAGCAGAGGGGGACTGTAAAGAGAGAGATTTCAATGAGCAGAGCGGGACTGTAAAGAGCGAGATTTCAGTGAGCAGTGGGGGATTGTAAAGAGAGAGATTTCAGTGAGCAGAGCGGGTGTGTAAAGAGAGAGATTTCAGGGAGCAGAGCGGGACTGTCAATAGAGAGATTGCAGTGAGCAGAGCGGGACTGTAAAGAGAGAGATTTCAGTGAGCAGAGCGGGACTGTAAAGAGAGAGAGTTCAGTGAGCAGAGCGGGACTGTAAAGAGAGAGATTTCAGTGAGCAGAGCGGGACTGTAAAGAGAGAGAGTTCAGTGAGCAGAGCGGGACTGTAAAGAGAGAGATTTCAGTGAGCAGAGCGGGACTGTAAAGAGAGAGATTTCAGTGAGCAGAGCGGGGCACTAAACAGAGAGAGTTCAGTGAGCAGAGCTGGGCTGTGGAGAGAGCAAGTTCAGTGAGCAGAGCGGGACTGTAAAGAGAGAGATTTCAGTGATCAGAGCGGGACTGTAAAGAGAGAGATTTCAGTGAGCAGAGCGGGGCACTAAAGAGAGAGAATTCAGTGAGCAGAGCTGGGCTGTAGAGAGAGAGATTTCAATGAGCAGAGCGGGACTGTAAAGAGCGAGATTTCAGTGAGCAGAGGGGGATTATAAAGAGAGAGATTTCAATGAGCAGAGCGGGATTGTAAAGAGCGAGATTTCAATGAGCAGAGGGGGATTGTAAAGAGAGAGATTTCAGTGAGTAGAGTGGGACTGCAAAGAGAGAGATTTCAATGAGCAGAGCGGGACTTTAAAGAGAGAGATTTCAGTGAGCAGAGGGGAACTGTAAATAAAGAGATTTCAGTGAGCAGAGCGGGACTGTAAAGAGAGAGATTTCAGTGAGCAGAATGGGATTCTAAAGAGAGAGATTTCAGTGAGCAGAGGGGGGCACTAAAGAGAGAGAGTTCAGTCAGCAGTGCTGGGCTGTAGAGAGAGAGAGTACAGTGAGCAGATGGAGGTTGTAAAGAGAGAGATTTCAGTAGGCAGAGCGGGACTGTAAAGAGAGAGATTTCAGTGAGCAGAGCGGGACTGTAAAGTGGGAGATTTCAGTGAGCAGAGCGGGACTGTAAAGAGAGAGATTTCGGTGAGCATATCAGGACTGTAAAGAGAGAGATTTCAGTGAGCAGAGCGGGACTGTAAAGAGAGAGATTTCAGTGAGCAGAGCGGGACTGTAAAGAGAGAGATTTCAGTGGGCAGAGCGGGACTGTAAAGAGAGAGATTTCAGTGAGCAGTGCGGGATGTAAAGAGAGAGATTTCAGTGAGCAGAGCGGGACTGAAAAGAGAGAGACTTCAGTGGGCAGAGCGGGTGTGTAAAGAGAGAGATTTAGTGAACAGAGCGGGACTGTAATGAGAGAGATTTCAGTGAGCAGAGCGGGACTGTAAAGAGAGAGATTTCAGTGAGCAGAGCGGGACTGTAAAGAGAGAGATTTCAGTGAGCAGAGGGGGACTGTAAAGAGAGAGATTTCAGTGAGCAGAGTGGGACCGTATAGAAAGAGATTTCAGTGAGCAGAGCGGGACTGTAAAGAGAGAGATTTCAGTGAGCAGAGCGGGAATGTAAAGAGAGAGATTTCAGTGAGCAGAGCGAGACTGTAAAGAGAGAGATTTCAGTGAGCAGAGCGGGGCTGTAAAGAGAGTGATTTCAGTGAGCAGAGCGGGACTATCAAGACAGAGATTTCAGTTAGCAGAGCAGGACTGTAGAGAGATTTCTGTGAGCAGAGCCGCAATGTAAAGACAGAGATTTCATTGAGCAGTGCGGGACTGTAAAGAGAGAGATTTCAGATAGCAGAGCGGGAATGTAAAGAGAGCGATTTCAGTGAGCAGAGCGGGACTGTAAAGAAAGAGATTTCAGTGAGCAGAGCGGGACTGTAAAGAACAAGATTTCAGTGAGCAGAGCGGGACTGTAAAGAGGGAGATTTCAAATACAAGAGCGGGACTGTCAAGAGAGAGATATCAGTTAGCAGAGCGGGACTGTAAAGAGAGAGACTTCAGTGGGCAGAGCGGGTGTGTAAAGTGAGAGATTTAGTGAACAGAGCGTGACTGTAAAGAGAGAGATTTCAGTGAGCAGAGCGGGGCTGTAAAGAGAGTGATTTCAGTGAGCAGAGCGGGACTATCAAGACAGAGATTTCAGTTAGCAGAGCAGGACTGTAAAGAGAGAGATTTCAGTGAGCAGAGCCGCAATGTAAAGACAGAGATTTCATTGAGCAGAGCGGGACTGTAAAGAGAGAGATTTCAGATAGCAGAGCGGGAATGTAAAGAGAGCGATTTCAGTGAGCAGAGCGGGACTGTAAAGAAAGAGATTTCAGTGAGCAGAGCGGGACTGTAAAGAACAAGATTTCAGTGAGCAGAGCGGGACTGTAAAGAGGGAGATTTCAAATACAAGAGCGGGACTGTCAAGAGAGAGATATCAGTTAGCAGAGCGGGACTGTAAAGAGAGAGACTTCAGTGGGCAGAGCGGGTGTGTAAAGTGAGAGATTTAGTGAACAGAGCGTGACTGTAAAGAGAGAGATTTCAGTGAGCAGAGCGGGACTGTAAAGAGAGAGATGTCAGTGAGCAGAACGGGACTGTAAAGAGAGAGAATTCAGTGAGCAGAGCCGGACTGTAAAGAGAGAGAATTCAGTTAGGTGAGCGGAAGTGTAAACAGAGAAATTTCAGTCAGCAGCGTGAGTGTGTAAAGAGAGAGATTCCAGTGAGCACAGCCGAGGTATAAAGAGAAATATTACAGTGAGCAGAGCGGGACTGTAAAGAGAGAGATTTCAGTGAGCAGGGCGGGACTGTAAAGAGAGAGATTTCAGTGAGCAGGGCGGGACTGTAAAGAAAGAGATTTCAGTGAGCAGAGGGGGACTGTAAAAAGAGAGATTTCAATGAGCAGAGCGGGACTGTAAAGAGAGAGATTTCAGTGAGCAGAGCGGGACTGTAAAGATAGAGATTTCAGTGAGCAGAGCGGGTGTGTAAAGTGAGAGATTTCAGTGAGCAGAGCGGGGCTGTAAAGAGAGAGATTACAGTGAGCAGAGCGGGACTGTAAAGAGAGAGATTTCAGTGAGCAGAGCGGGACTGCAAAGAGAGTGATTTCAGTGAGCAGAGTGGGGCTGTAAAGAGAGAGATTTCAGTAAGCAGAGCGGGACTGTAAAGAGAGAGATTTCAGTGAGCAGAGCGGGACTGAAAAGAGAGAGATTTCAGTGAGCAGAGCGGGACTGTAAAGAGAGAGATGTCAGTGAGCAGTGGGTGACTGTAAAGATAGAGATTTCAGCGTGCAGAGCTGGACTGTAAAGAGGGAGAGCTTTCAATGAGCAGAGGGGGAGTGTAAAGACAGAGATTTCAGTGAGCAGAGGGGGACTGCAAAGAGAGAGATTTCAGTGAGCAAAGCGAGACTGTAAAGAGAGAGATTTCAGTGAGCAGAGCGGGACTGTAAAGAGAGAGATTTCAGTGAACAGGGCGGGACTGTCAAGACAGAGATTTCAGTGAGCAAAGCGGGACAGTAAAGAGAAAGATTTCACTGAGCAGAGCGGGACTGTAAAGAGAGAGATTTCAGTGAGCAGTGCGGGATGTAAAGAGAGAGATTTCAGTGAGCAGAGCGGGACTGAAAAGAGAGAGACTTCAGTGGGCAGAGCGGGTGTGTAAAGAGAGAGATTTAGTGAACAGAGCGGGACTGTAATGAGAGAGATTTCAGTGAGCAGAGCGGGACTGTAAAGAGAGAGATTTCAGTGAGCAGAGCGGGACTGTAAAGAGAGAGATTTCAGTGAGCAGAACGGGACTGTAAAGAGAGAGATTTCAGTGAGCAGAGCGGGACTGTAAAGAGAGAGATTTCAGAGAGCAGACCGGGTCTGAAAAAGAGAGAGATTTCAGTGATGAGAGCGGGACTGTAAAGAAAGAGATTTCAGTGAGCAGAGTGGGACTGTAATGACAGATATTTCTGTGAGCAGAGCGGGACTGTAAAGAGAGAGATTTCAGTGAGCAGAGCGGGGCTGTAAAGAGAGAGATTTCAGTGAGCAGAGCGGGACTGTAAAGAGAGAGATTTCAGTGAGCAGAGCGGGACTGTAAAGAGAGAGATTTCAGTGAGCAGAGCGGGGCTGTAAAGAGAGAGATTTCAGTGAGCAGAGCGGGACTGTAAAGAGAGAGATTTCAGTGAGCAGAGCGGGGCTGTAAAGAGAGAGATTTCAGTGAGCAGAGCGGGACTGTAAAGAAAGAGATTTCAATGAGCAGAGCGGGACTGTAAAGAGAGAGATTTCAGTGTGCAGACCGGGACTGTAAAGACAGCGATTTCAGTGAGCAGAGCGGGACTGTAAAGAGGGAGATTTCAGTGAGCAGAGCGGGACTGTAAAGAGGGAGATTTCAATTACCAGAGCGGGACTGTCAAGAGAGAGATTTCAGTGAGCAGAGCGGGACTGTAATGACAGATATTTCAGTGAGCAGAGCGGGACTGTAAAGAAAGAGATTTCAGTGAGCAGGGTGGGACTGTAATGACAGATATTTCAGTGAGCAGAGCGGGACTGTAAAGAGAGAGATTTCAGTGAGTAGAGAGGGACTGTAAAGAGAGAGATTTCAGTGAGCAGAGCGGGGCTGTAAAGAGACAGATTTCAGTGAGCAGAGCGGGACTGTAAAGAGAGAGATTTCAGTGAGCAGAGCGGGGCTGTAAAGAGAGAGATTTCAGTGAGCAGAGCGGGACTGTAAAGAAAGAGATTTCAATGAGCAGAGGGGGACTGTAAAGAGAGAGATTTCAGTGTGCAGACCGGGACTGTAAAGACAGCGATTTCAGTGAGCAGAGCGGGACTGTAAAGAGGGAGATTTCAATTACCAGAGCGGGACTGTCAAGAGAGAGATTTCAGTGAGCAGAGCGGGACTGTAATGAGAGAGATTTCAGTGAGCAGAGCGGGACTGTAAAGAGAGAGATTTCAGAGAGCAGAGCGGGACTGAAAAGAGAGAGACTTCAGTGGGCAGAGCAGGTGTGTAAAGAGAGAGATTTAGTGAACAGAGCGGGACTTTAATGAGAGAGATTTCAGTGAGCAGAGCGGGACTGTAAAGAGAGAGATTTCAGTGAGCAGAGCGGGACTGTAAAGAGAGAGATTTCAGAGAGCAGAGCGGGTCTGAAAAAGAGAGAGATTTCAGTGATGAGAGCGGGACTGTAAAGAAAGAGATTTCAGTGAGCAGAGTGGGACTGTAATGACAGATATTTCAGTGAGCAGAGCGGGACTGTAAAGTGAGAGATTTCAGTGAGTAGAGAGGGACTGTAAAGAGAGAGATTTCAGTGAGCAGAGCGGGGCTGTAAAGAGAGAGATTTCAGTGAGCAGAGCGGGACTGTAAAGAGAGAGATTTCAGTGAGCAGAGCGGGGCTGTAAAGAGAGAGATTTCAGTGAGCAGAGCGGGACTGTAAAGAGAGAGATTTCAGTGTGCAGAGCGGGACTGTAAAGACAGCGATTTCAGTGAGCAGAGCGGGACTGTAAAGAGGGAGATTTCAATTACCAGAGCGGGACTGTCAAGAGAGAGATTACAGTGAGCAGAGCGGGACTGTAATGAGAGAGATTTCAGTGAGCAGAGCGGGACTGTAAAGGGAGAGACTTCAGTGAGCAGAGCGGGACTGTAAAGAGAGAGATTTCAGTGAGCAGAGCGGGACTGTAATGAGAGAGATTTCAGTGAGCAGAGCGGGACTGCAAAGGGAGAGACTTCAGTGAGCAGAACGGGACTGTAAAGAGAGAGATTTCAGTGAGCAGAGCGGGACTGTAAAGAGAGAGATTTCAGTTAGGTGAGCCGGAGTGTAAAGAGAGAGATTCCAGTGAGTAGAGCCGGGCTATAAAGAGAAAGATGTCAGTGAGCAGAGCGGGGCTGTATAGAGAGAGATTTCAGTGAGCAGAGCGGGACTGTAAAGGGAGAGACTTCAGTGAGCAGAACGGGACTGTAAAGAGAGAGATTTCAGTGAGCAGAGCGGGACTGTAAAGAGAGAGATTTCAGTTAGGTGAGCCGGAGTGTAAAGAGAGAGATTCCAGTGAGCAGAGCCGGGCTATAAAGAGAAAGATGTCAGTGAGCAGAGCGGGTCTGTATAGAGAGAGATTTCAGTGAGCAGAGCGGGACTGTAAAGAGAGAGCTTTCAGTGAGCAGAGCGGGACTGTAAAGAGAGAGATATCAGTGAGCAGAGCGGGACTGTAAAGAGAGAGATATCAGTGAGCAGAGCGGGACTGTAAAGAGAGAGATTTCAGTGAGCAGACCGGGACTGTAAAGAGAGAGATTTCAGTGAGCAGAGCGGGACTGTAAAGGAAGTGACATCAGTGAGCGGAGCGGGACTGTAAAGAGAGAGATTTCAGTGAGGAGAGCGGAATTGTAAAGAGAGAGATTTCAGTGAGCAGAGCGGGACTGTAAAGTTAGAGAGTTCAGTGAACAGAGCGGAACTGTACAGTTAGAGACTTCAGTGAGCAGAGCGGAACTGTAAAGAGAGAGATTTCAGTGAGCAGAGTGGGACTGTATAGAGAGAGATTTCAGTGAGCAGAGCGGGACTATAAAGAGAGAGATTTCAGTGAGCAGAGCGGGATTGTAAGGAGAGAGATTTCAGTGAGCAGAGCGGGACTGTAAAGAGCGAGATTTCAGAGAGCAGAGCGGGACTGTAAAGTGAAAGATTTCAGTGAGCAAAGCGGGAATGTAAAGAGAGAGATTTCAGTGAGCAGAGCGGGACTGTAAAGAGAGAGATTTCAGTGAGCAGAACGGGACTGTAAAGAGAGAGATTTCAGTGAGCAGTCCGGGACTGTAAAGAGAGAGATTTCAGTGAGCAGAACGGGGCACTAAAGAGAGAGAGTTCAGTGAGCAGAGCTGGGCTGTAAAGAGAGAGATTTCAGTGAGCAGAGGGGGACTGTAAAGAGAGAGATTTCAATGAGCAGAGCGGGACTGTAAAGAGCGAGATTTCAGTGAGCAGTGGGGGATTGTAAAGAGAGAGATTTCAGTGAGCAGAGCGGGTGTGTAAAGAGAGAGATTTCAGGGAGCAGAGCGGGACTGTCAATAGAGAGATTGCAGTGAGCAGAGCGGGACTGTAAAGAGAGAGATTTCAGTGAGCAGAGCGGGACTGTAAAGAGAGAGAGTTCAGTGAGCAGAGCGGGACTGTAAAGAGAGAGATTTCAGTGAGCAGAGCGGGACTGTAAAGAGAGAGAGTTCAGTGAGCAGAGCGGGACTGTAAAGAGAGAGATTTCAGTGAGCAGAGCGGGACTGTAAAGAGAGAGATTTCAGTGAGCAGAGCGGGGCACTAAACAGAGAGAGTTCAGTGAGCAGAGCTGGGCTGTGGAGAGAGCAAGTTCAGTGAGCAGAGCGGGACTGTAAAGAGAGAGATTTCAGTGATCAGAGCGGGACTGTAAAGAGAGAGATTTCAGTGAGCAGAGCGGGGCACTAAAGAGAGAGAATTCAGTGAGCAGAGCTGGGCTGTAGAGAGAGAGATTTCAGTGAGCAGAGCGGGACTGTAAAGAAAGAGATTTCAATGAGCAGAGCGGGACTGTAAAGAGAGAGATTTCAGTGTGCAGACCGGGACTGTAAAGACAGCGATTTCAGTGAGCAGAGCGGGACTGTAAAGAGGGAGATTTCAGTGAGCAGAGCGGGACTGTAAAGAGGGAGATTTCAATTACCAGAGCGGGACTGTCAAGAGAGAGATTTCAGTGAGCAGAGCGGGACTGTAATGACAGATATTTCAGTGAGCAGAGCGGGACTGTAAAGAAAGAGATTTCAGTGAGCAGAGTGGGACTGTAATGACAGATATTTCAGTGAGCAGAGCGGGACTGTAAAGAGAGAGATTTCAGTGAGTAGAGAGGGACTGTAAAGAGAGAGATTTCAGTGAGCAGAGCGGGGCTGTAAAGAGACAGATTTCAGTGAGCAGAGCGGGACTGTAAAGAGAGAGATTTCAGTGAGCAGAGCGGGGCTGTAAAGAGAGAGATTTCAGTGAGCAGAGCGGGACTGTAAAGAAAGAGATTTCAATGAGCAGAGGGGGACTGTAAAGAGAGAGATTTCAGTGTGCAGACCGGGACTGTAAAGACAGCGATTTCAGTGAGCAGAGCGGGACTGTAAAGAGGGAGATTTCAATTACCAGAGCGGGACTGTCAAGAGAGAGATTTCAGTGAGCAGAGCGGGACTGTCAAGAGAGAGATTTCAGTGAGCAGAGCGGGACTGTAAAGAGAGAGATTTCAGAGAGCAGAGCGGGACTGAAAAGAGAGAGACTTCAGTGGGCAGAGCAGGTGTGTAAAGAGAGAGATTTAGTGAACAGAGCGGGACTTTAATGAGAGAGATTTCAGTGAGCAGAGCGGGACTGTAAAGAGAGAGATTTCAGTGAGCAGAGCGGGACTGTAAAGAGAGAGATTTCAGAGAGCAGAGCGGGTCTGAAAAAGAGAGAGATTTCAGTGATGAGAGCGGGACTGTAAAGAAAGAGATTTCAGTGAGCAGAGTGGGACTGTAATGACAGATATTTCAGTGAGCAGAGCGGGACTGTAAAGTGAGAGATTTCAGTGAGTAGAGAGGGACTGTAAAGAGAGAGATTTCAGTGAGCAGAGCGGGGCTGTAAAGAGAGAGATTTCAGTGAGCAGAGCGGGACTGTAAAGAGAGAGATTTCAGTGAGCAGAGCGGGGCTGTAAAGAGAGAGATTTCAGTGAGCAGAGCGGGACTGTAAAGAGAGAGATTTCAGTGTGCAGAGCGGGACTGTAAAGACAGCGATTTCAGTGAGCAGAGCGGGACTGTAAAGAGGGAGATTTCAATTACCAGAGCGGGACTGTCAAGAGAGAGATTACAGTGAGCAGAGCGGGACTGTAATGAGAGAGATTTCAGTGAGCAGAGCGGGACTGTAAAGGGAGAGACTTCAGTGAGCAGAGCGGGACTGTAAAGAGAGAGATTTCAGTGAGCAGAGCGGGACTGTAATGAGAGAGATTTCAGTGAGCAGAGCGGGACTGCAAAGGGAGAGACTTCAGTGAGCAGAACGGGACTGTAAAGAGAGAGATTTCAGTGAGCAGAGCGGGACTGTAAAGAGAGAGATTTCAGTTAGGTGAGCCGGAGTGTAAAGAGAGAGATTCCAGTGAGTAGAGCCGGGCTATAAAGAGAAAGATGTCAGTGAGCAGAGCGGGGCTGTATAGAGAGAGATTTCAGTGAGCAGAGCGGGACTGTAAAGGGAGAGACTTCAGTGAGCAGAACGGGACTGTAAAGAGAGAGATTTCAGTGAGCAGAGCGGGACTGTAAAGAGAGAGATTTCAGTTAGGTGAGCCGGAGTGTAAAGAGAGAGATTCCAGTGAGCAGAGCCGGGCTATAAAGAGAAAGATGTCAGTGAGCAGAGCGGGTCTGTATAGAGAGAGATTTCAGTGAGCAGAGCGGGACTGTAAAGAGAGATTTCAGTGAGCAGAGCGGGACTGTAAAGAGAGAGATTTCAGTGAGCAGAGCGGGACTGTAAAGAGAGAGATATCAGTGAGCAGAGCGGGACTGTAAAGAGAGAGATTTCAGTGAGCAGACCGGGACTGTAAAGAGAGAGATTTCAGTGAGCAGAGCGGGACTGTAAAGGAAGTGACATCAGTGAGCGGAGCGGGACTGTAAAGAGAGAGATTTCAGTGAGGAGAGCGGAATTGTAAAGAGAGAGATTTCAGTGAGCAGAGCGGGACTGTAAAGTTAGAGAGTTCAGTGAACAGAGCGGAACTGTACAGTTAGAGACTTCAGTGAGCAGAGCGGAACTGTAAAGAGAGAGATTTCAGTGAGCAGAGTGGGACTGTATAGAGAGAGATTTCAGTGAGTAGAGCGGGACTATAAAGAGAGAGATTTCAGTGAGCAGAGCGGGATTGTAAGGAGAGAGATTTCAGTGAGCAGAGCGGGACTGTAAAGAGCGAGATTTCAGAGAGCAGAGCGGGACTGTAAAGTGAAAGATTTCAGTGAGCAAAGCGGGAATGTAAAGAGAGAGATTTCAGTGAGCAGAGCGGGACTGTAAAGAGAGAGATTTCAGTGAGCAGAACGGGACTGTAAAGAGAGAGATTTCAGTGAGCAGTCCGGGACTGTAAAGAGAGAGATTTCAGTGAGCAGAACGGGGCACTAAAGAGAGAGAGTTCAGTGAGCAGAGCTGGGCTGTAAAGAGAGAGATTTCAGTGAGCAGAGGGGGACTGTAAAGAGAGAGATTTCAATGAGCAGAGCGGGACTGTAAAGAGCGAGATTTCAGTGAGCAGTGGGGGATTGTAAAGAGAGAGATTTCAGTGAGCAGAGCGGGTGTGTAAAGAGAGAGATTTCAGGGAGCAGAGCGGGACTGTCAATAGAGAGATTGCAGTGAGCAGAGCGGGACTGTAAAGAGAGAGATTTCAGTGAGCAGAGCGGGACTGTAAAGAGAGAGAGTTCAGTGAGCAGAGCGGGACTGTAAAGAGAGAGATTTCAGTGAGCAGAGCGGGACTGTAAAGAGAGAGAGTTCAGTGAGCAGAGCGGGACTGTAAAGAGAGAGATTTCAGTGAGCAGAGCGGGACTGTAAAGAGAGAGATTTCAGTGAGCAGAGCGGGGCACTAAACAGAGAGAGTTCAGTGAGCAGAGCTGGGCTGTGGAGAGAGCAAGTTCAGTGAGCAGAGCGGGACTGTAAAGAGAGAGATTTCAGTGATCAGAGCGGGACTGTAAAGAGAGAGATTTCAGTGAGCAGAGCGGGGCACTAAAGAGAGAGAATTCAGTGAGCAGAGCTGGGCTGTAGAGAGAGAGATTCCAATGAGCAGAGCGGGACTGTAAAGAGCGAGATTTCAGTGAGCAGAGGGGGATTATAAAGAGAGAGATTTCAATGAGCAGAGCGGGATTGTAAAGAGCGAGATTTCAATGAGCAGAGGGGGATTGTAAAGAGAGAGATTTCAGTGAGTAGAGTGGGACTGCAAAGAGAGAGATTTCAATGAGCAGAGCGGGACTTTAAAGAGAGAGATTTCAGTGAGCAGAGGGGAACTGTAAATAAAGAGATTTCAGTGAGCAGAGCGGGACTGTAAAGAGAGAGATTTCAGTGAGCAGAATGGGATTCTAAAGAGAGAGATTTCAGTGAGCAGAGGGGGGCACTAAAGAGAGAGAGTTCAGTCAGCAGTGCTGGGCTGTAGAGAGAGAGAGTACAGTGAGCAGATGGAGGTTGTAAAGAGAGAGATTTCAGTAGGCAGAGCGGGACTGTAAAGAGAGAGATTTCAGTGAGCAGAGCGGGACTGTAAAGTGGGAGATTTCAGTGAGCAGAGCGGGACTGTAAAGAGAGAGATTTCGGTGAGCATATCAGGACTGTAAAGAGAGAGATTTCAGTGAGCAGAGCGGGACTGTAAAGAGAGAGATTTCAGTGAGCAGAGCGGGACTGTAAAGAGAGAGATTTCAGTGGGCAGAGCGGGACTGTAAAGAGAGAGATTTCAGTGAGCAGAGCGTGACTGTCAAGACAGATATTTCAGTGAGCAGAGCGGGACTGTAAAGAGAGAGATTTCAGTGAGCAGAGCGGGACTGTAAAGAGAGAGATTTCAGTGAGCAGAGCGGGACTGTAAAGATAGAGATTTCAGTGAGTAGAGCGGGACTGAAAAGAGAGAGATTTCAGTGAGCAGAGCGGGACTGAAAAGAGAGAGATTTCAGTGAGCAGAGCGGGGCTGTAAAGAGAGAGATTTCAGTGAGCAGAGCGGGACTGTAAAGAGAGAGATTTCAGTGAGCAGAGCGGGGCTGAAAAGAGAGAGATTTCAGTGAGCAGAGCGGGACTGTAAAGAGAGAGATTTCAGTGAGCAGAGCGGGACTGTAAAGAGAGAGATTTCAGTGAGCAGAGTGGGACTGTAAAGAGAGAGATTTCAGTGAGCAGAGCGGGGCTGTAAAGGGAGAGATTTTAGTGACAAAGCGGAGATGTAAAGAGACAGATATCAGTACGCAGAGCGGGACTGTAATGATAAAGGTTTCCCTGACAAAGCGGGACTGTAAAGAGAGAGATTACAGTGAGCAGAGCGGGACTGTAAAGAGAGAAATTTCAGTGAGCAGAGCGGGACTGTAAAGACAGAGATTTCAGTGAGCAGAGAGGGACTGTAAAGAGGGAGATATAAGTGAGCATAGCGAGACTGAAGAGAGAGAGATTTCAGTGAGCAGAGCGGGACTGTAAAGAGGGAGATTTCAGTGAGCAGAGCGAGACTGAAAAGAGTGAGAATTCAGTGAGCAAACCAGGACTGTAAAGAGAGAGATTTCAGTGAGCAGAGCGGGACTGTAATGAGAGAGATTTCAGTGGGCAGAGCGGGACTGTAAAAAGAGAGATTTCAGTGAGCAGAGCGGGGTTGTAAAGAGAGAGATTTCAGTGAGCAGAGCGAGGCTGTAAAGTGAGAGATTTCAGTGAGCAGAGCGGGACTGTAAAGAGAGAGATTTCAGTTAGTAGAGCGGGACTGTAAAGAGAGAGATTTCAGTGAGTAGAGTGGGACTGTAAAGAGAGAGATTTAATTGAGCAGAGCGGGATTGTAAAGACAGAGATTTCAGTGAGCAGATTGGGACAGTAAACAGAGAAATTTCAGTGAGCAGAGCGGGACAGTAAAGAGAGAGAATTCAGGGAGCAGAGCGGGACTGTAAAGAGAAAGATGTCAGTGAGCAGAGCGGGGCTGTATAGAGAGAGATTTCAGTGAGCAGAGCGGGACTGTAAAGGGAGAGACTTCAGTGAGCAGAACGGGACTGTAAAGAGAGAGATTTCAGTGAGCAGAGCGGGACTGTAAAGAGAGAGATTTCAGTTAGGTGAGCCGGAGTGTAAAGAGAGAGATTCCAGTGAGCAGAGCCGGGCTATAAAGAGAAAGATGTCAGTGAGCAGAGCGGGGCTGTATAGAGAGAGATTTCAGTGAGCAGAGCGGGACTGTAAAGAGAGAGCTTTCAGTGAGCAGAGCGGGACTGTAAAGAGAGAGATATCAGTGAGCAGAGCGGGACTGTAAAGAGAGAGATATCAGTGAGCAGAGCGGGACTGTAAAGAGAGAGATTTCAGTGAGCAGACCGGGACTGTAAAGAGAGAGATTTCAGTGAGCAGAGCGGGACTGTAAAGGAAGTGACATCAGTGAGCGGAGCGGGACTGTAAAGAGAGAGATTTCAGTGAGCAGAGCGGGACTGTAAAGTTAGAGAGTTCAGTGAACAGAGCGGAACTGTACAGTTAGAGACTTCAGTGAGCAGAGCGGAACTGTAAAGAGAGAGATTTCAGTGAGCAGAGTGGGACTGTATAGAGAGAGATTTCAGTGAGCAGAGCGGGACTATAAAGAGAGAGATTTCAGTGAGCAGAGCGGGATTGTAAGGAGAGAGATTTCAGTGAGCAGAGCGGGACTGTAAAGAGCGAGATTTCAGTGAGCAGAGGGGAACTGTAAATAAAGAGATTTCAGTGAGCAGAGCGGGACTGTAAAGAGAGAGATTTCAGTGAGCAGAATGGGATTCTAAAGAGAGAGATTTCAGTGAGCAGAGGGGGGCACTAAAGAGAGAGAGTTCAGTCAGCAGTGCTGGGCTGTAGAGAGAGAGAGTACAGTGAGCAGATGGAGGTTGTAAAGAGAGAGATTTCAGTAGGCAGAGCGGGACTGTAAAGAGAGAGATTTCAGTGAGCAGAGCGGGACTGTAAAGTGGGAGATTTCAGTGAGCAGAGCGGGACTGTAAAGAGAGAGATTTCGGTGAGCATATCAGGACTGTAAAGAGAGAGATTTCAGTGAGCAGAGCGGGACTGTAAAGAGAGAGATTTCAGTGAGCAGAGCGGGACTGTAAAGAGAGAGATTTCAGTGGGCAGAGCGGGACTGTAAAGAGAGAGATTTCAGTGAGCAGAGCGTGACTGTCAAGACAGATATTTCAGTGAGCAGAGCGGGACTGTAAAGAGAGAGATTTCAGTGAGCAGAGCGGGACTGTAAAGAGAGAGATTTCAGTGAGCAGAGCGGGACTGTAAAGATAGAGATTTCAGTGAGTAGAGCGGGACTGAAAAGAGAGAGATTTCAGTGAGCAGAGCGGGACTGAAAAGAGAGAGATTTCAGTGAGCAGAGCGGGGCTGTAAAGAGAGAGATTTCAGTGAGCAGAGCGGGACTGTAAAGAGAGAGATTTCAGTGAGCAGAGCGGGGCTGAAAAGAGAGAGATTTCAGTGAGCAGAGCGGGACTGTAAAGAGAGAGATTTCAGTGAGCAGAGCGGGACTGTAAAGAGAGAGATTTCAGTGAGCAGAGTGGGACTGTAAAGAGAGAGATTTCAGTGAGCAGAGCGGGGCTGTAAAGGGAGAGATTTTAGTGACAAAGCGGAGATGTAAAGAGACAGATATCAGTACGCAGAGCGGGACTGTAATGATAAAGGTTTCCCTGACAAAGCGGGACTGTAAAGAGAGAGATTACAGTGAGCAGAGCGGGACTGTAAAGAGAGAAATTTCAGTGAGCAGAGCGGGACTGTAAAGACAGAGATTTCAGTGAGCAGAGAGGGACTGTAAAGAGGGAGATATAAGTGAGCATAGCGAGACTGAAGAGAGAGAGATTTCAGTGAGCAGAGCGGGACTGTAAAGAGGGAGATTTCAGTGAGCAGAGCGAGACTGAAAAGAGTGAGAATTCAGTGAGCAAACCAGGACTGTAAAGAGAGAGATTACAGTGAGCAGAGCGGGACTGTAATGAGAGAGATTTCAGTGGGCAGAGCGGGACTGTAAAAAGAGAGATTTCAGTGAGCAGAGCGGGGTTGTAAAGAGAGAGATTTCAGTGAGCAGAGCGAGGCTGTAAAGTGAGAGATTTCAGTGAGCAGAGCGGGACTGTAAAGAGAGAGATTTCAGTTAGTAGAGCGGGACTGTAAAGAGAGAGATTTCAGTGAGTAGAGTGGGACTGTAAAGAGAGAGATTTAATTGAGCAGAGCGGGATTGTAAAGACAGAGATTTCAGTGAGCAGATTGGGACAGTAAACAGAGAAATTTCAGTGAGCAGAGCGGGACAGTAAAGAGAGAGAATTCAGGGAGCAGAGCGGGACTGTAAAGAGAAAGATGTCAGTGAGCAGAGCGGGGCTGTATAGAGAGAGATTTCAGTGAGCAGAGCGGGACTGTAAAGGGAGAGACTTCAGTGAGCAGAACGGGACTGTAAAGAGAGAGATTTCAGTGAGCAGAGCGGGACTGTAAAGAGAGAGATTTCAGTGAGCAGAACGGGACTGTAAAGAGAGAGATTTCAGTGAGCAGAGCGGGACTGTAAAGAGAGAGATATCAGTGAGCAGAGCGGGACTGTAAAGAGAGAGATATCAGTGAGCAGAGCGGGACTGTAAAGAGAGAGATTTCAGTGAGCAGACCGGGACTGTAAAGAGAGAGATTTCAGTGAGCAGAGCGGGACTGTAAAGGAAGTGACATCAGTGAGCGGAGCGGGACTGTAAAGAGAGAGATTTCAGTGAGCAGAGCGGGACTGTAAAGTTAGAGAGTTCAGTGAACAGAGCGGAACTGTACAGTTAGAGACTTCAGTGAGCAGAGCGGAACTGTAAAGAGAGAGATTTCAGTGAGCAGAGTGGGACTGTATAGAGAGAGATTTCAGTGAGCAGAGCGGGACTATAAAGAGAGAGATTTCAGTGAGCAGAGCGGGATTGTAAGGAGAGAGATTTCAGTGAGCAGAGCGGGACTGTAAAGAGCGAGATTTCAGAGAGCAGAGCGGGACTGTAAAGTGAAAGATTTCAGTGAGCAAAGCGGGAATGTAAAGAGAGAGATTTCAGTGAGCAGAGCGGGACTGTAAAGAGAGAGATTTCAGTGAGCAGAACGGGACTGTAAAGAGAGAGATTTCAGTGAGCAGTCCGGGACTGTAAAGAGAGAGATTTCAGTGAGCAGAACGGGGCACTAAAGAGAGAGAGTTCAGTGAGCAGAGCTGGGCTGTAAAGAGAGAGATTTCAGTGAGCAGAGGGGGACTGTAAAGAGAGAGATTTCAATGAGCAGAGCGGGACTGTAAAGAGCGAGATTTCAGTGAGCAGTGGGGGATTGTAAAGAGAGAGATTTCAGTGAGCAGAGCGGGTGTGTAAAGAGAGAGATTTCAGGGAGCAGAGCGGGACTGTCAATAGAGAGATTGCAGTGAGCAGAGCGGGACTGTAAAGAGAGAGATTTCAGTGAGCAGAGCGGGACTGTAAAGAGAGAGAGTTCAGTGAGCAGAGCGGGACTGTAAAGAGAGAGATTTCAGTTAGGTGAGCCGGAGTGTAAAGAGAGAGATTCCAGTGAGCAGAGCCGGGCTATAAAGAGAAAGATGTCAGTGAGCAGAGCGGGGCTGTATAGAGAGAGATTTCAGTGAGCAGAGCGGGACTGTAAAGAGAGAGCTTTCAGTGAGCAGAGCGGGACTGTAAAGAGAGAGATATCAGTGAGCAGAGCGGGACTGTAAAGAGAGAGATATCAGTGAGCAGAGCGGGACTGTAAAGAGAGAGATTTCAGTGAGCAGACCGGGACTGTAAAGAGAGAGATTTCAGTGAGCAGAGCGGGACTGTAAAGGAAGTGACATCAGTGAGCGGAGCGGGACTGTAAAGAGAGAGATTTCAGTGAGCAGAGCGGGACTGTAAAGTTAGAGAGTTCAGTGAACAGAGCGGAACTGTACAGTTAGAGACTTCAGTGAGCAGAGCGGAACTGTAAAGAGAGAGATTTCAGTGAGCAGAGTGGGACTGTATAGAGAGAGATTTCAGTGAGCAGAGCGGGACTATAAAGAGAGAGATTTCAGTGAGCAGAGCGGGATTGTAAGGAGAGAGATTTCAGTGAGCAGAGCGGGACTGTAAAGAGCGAGATTTCAGTGAGCAGAGGGGAACTGTAAATAAAGAGATTTCAGTGAGCAGAGCGGGACTGTAAAGAGAGAGATTTCAGTGAGCAGAATGGGATTCTAAAGAGAGAGATTTCAGTGAGCAGAGGGGGGCACTAAAGAGAGAGAGTTCAGTCAGCAGTGCTGGGCTGTAGAGAGAGAGAGTACAGTGAGCAGATGGAGGTTGTAAAGAGAGAGATTTCAGTAGGCAGAGCGGGACTGTAAAGAGAGAGATTTCAGTGAGCAGAGCGGGACTGTAAAGTGGGAGATTTCAGTGAGCAGAGCGGGACTGTAAAGAGAGAGATTTCGGTGAGCATATCAGGACTGTAAAGAGAGAGATTTCAGTGAGCAGAGCGGGACTGTAAAGAGAGAGATTTCAGTGAGCAGAGCGGGACTGTAAAGAGAGAGATTTCAGTGGGCAGAGCGGGACTGTAAAGAGAGAGATTTCAGTGAGCAGAGCGTGACTGTCAAGACAGATATTTCAGTGAGCAGAGCGGGACTGTAAAGAGAGAGATTTCAGTGAGCAGAGCGGGACTGTAAAGAGAGAGATTTCAGTGAGCAGAGCGGGACTGTAAAGATAGAGATTTCAGTGAGTAGAGCGGGACTGAAAAGAGAGAGATTTCAGTGAGCAGAGCGGGACTGAAAAGAGAGAGATTTCAGTGAGCAGAGCGGGGCTGTAAAGAGAGAGATTTCAGTGAGCAGAGCGGGACTGTAAAGAGAGAGATTTCAGTGAGCAGAGCGGGGCTGAAAAGAGAGAGATTTCAGTGAGCAGAGCGGGACTGTAAAGAGAGAGATTTCAGTGAGCAGAGCGGGACTGTAAAGAGAGAGATTTCAGTGAGCAGAGTGGGACTGTAAAGAGAGAGATTTCAGTGAGCAGAGCGGGGCTGTAAAGGGAGAGATTTTAGTGACAAAGCGGAGATGTAAAGAGACAGATATCAGTACGCAGAGCGGGACTGTAATGATAAAGGTTTCCCTGACAAAGCGGGACTGTAAAGAGAGAGATTACAGTGAGCAGAGCGGGACTGTAAAGAGAGAAATTTCAGTGAGCAGAGCGGGACTGTAAAGACAGAGATTTCAGTGAGCAGAGAGGGACTGTAAAGAGGGAGATATAAGTGAGCATAGCGAGACTGAAGAGAGAGAGATTTCAGTGAGCAGAGCGGGACTGTAAAGAGGGAGATTTCAGTGAGCAGAGCGAGACTGAAAAGAGTGAGAATTCAGTGAGCAAACCAGGACTGTAAAGAGAGAGATTTCAGTGAGCAGAGCGGGACTGTAATGAGAGAGATTTCAGTGGGCAGAGCGGGACTGTAAAAAGAGAGATTTCAGTGAGCAGAGCGGGGTTGTAAAGAGAGAGATTTCAGTGAGCAGAGCGAGGCTGTAAAGTGAGAGATTTCAGTGAGCAGAGCGGGACTGTAAAGAGAGAGATTTCAGTTAGTAGAGCGGGACTGTAAAGAGAGAGATTTCAGTGAGTAGAGTGGGACTGTAAAGAGAGAGATTTAATTGAGCAGAGCGGGATTGTAAAGACAGAGATTTCAGTGAGCAGATTGGGACAGTAAACAGAGAAATTTCAGTGAGCAGAGCGGGACAGTAAAGAGAGAGAATTCAGGGAGCAGAGCGGGACTGTAAAGAGAAAGATGTCAGTGAGCAGAGCGGGGCTGTATAGAGAGAGATTTCAGTGAGCAGAGCGGGACTGTAAAGGGAGAGACTTCAGTGAGCAGAACGGGACTGTAAAGAGAGAGATTTCAGTGAGCAGAGCGGGACTGTAAAGAGAGAGATTTCAGTTAGGTGAGCCGGAGTGTAAAGAGAGAGATTCCAGTGAGCAGAGCCGGGCTATAAAGAGAAAGATGTCAGTGAGCAGAGCGGGGCTGTATAGAGAGAGATTTCAGTGTGCAGAGCGGGACTGTAAAGAGAGAGCTTTCAGTGAGCAGAGCGGGACTGTAAAGAGAGAGATATCAGTGAGCAGAGCGGGACTGTAAAGAGAGAGATATCAGTGAGCAGAGCGGGACTGTAAAGAGAGAGATTTCAGTGAGCAGACCGGGACTGTAAAGAGAGAGATTTCAGTGAGCAGAGCGGGACTGTAAAGGAAGTGACATCAGTGAGCGGAGCGGGACTGTAAAGAGAGAGATTTCAGTGAGCAGAGCGGGACTGTAAAGTTAGAGAGTTCAGTGAACAGAGCGGAACTGTACAGTTAGAGACTTCAGTGAGCAGAGCGGAACTGTAAAGAGAGAGATTTCAGTGAGCAGAGTGGGACTGTATAGAGAGAGATTTCAGTGAGCAGAGCGGGACTATAAAGAGAGAGATTTCAGTGAGCAGAGCGGGATTGTAAGGAGAGAGATTTCAGTGAGCAGAGCGGGACTGTAAAGAGCGAGATTTCAGAGAGCAGAGCGGGACTGTAAAGTGAAAGATTTCAGTGAGCAAAGCGGGAATGTAAAGAGAGAGATTTCAGTGAGCAGAGCGGGACTGTAAAGAGAGAGATTTCAGTGAGCAGAACGGGACTGTAAAGAGAGAGATTTCAGTGAGCAGTCCGGGACTGTAAAGAGAGAGATTTCAGTGAGCAGAACGGGGCACTAAAGAGAGAGAGTTCAGTGAGCAGAGCTGGGCTGTAAAGAGAGAGATTTCAGTGAGCAGAGGGGGACTGTAAAGAGAGAGATTTCAATGAGCAGAGCGGGACTGTAAAGAGCGAGATTTCAGTGAGCAGTGGGGGATTGTAAAGAGAGAGATTTCAGGGAGCAGAGCGGGACTGTCAATAGAGAGATTGCAGTGAGCAGAGCGGGACTGTAAAGAGAGAGATTTCAGTGAGCAGAGCGGGACTGTAAAGAGAGAGAGTTCAGTGAGCAGAGCGGGACTGTAAAGAGAGAGATTTCAGTGAGCAGAGCGGGACTGTAAAGAGAGAGAGTTCAGTGAGCAGAGCGGGACTGTAAAGAGAGAGATTTCAGTGAGCAGAGCGGGACTGTAAAGAGAGAGATTTCAGTGAGCAGAGCGGGGCACTAAACAGAGAGAGTTCAATGAGCAGAGCTGGGCTGTGGAGAGAGCATGTTCAGTGAGCAGAGCGGGACTGTAAAGAGAGAGATTTCAGTGATCAGAGCGGGACTGTAAAGAGAGAGATTTCAGTGAGCAGAGCGGGGCACTAAAGAGAGAGAATTCAGTGAGCAGAGCTGGGCTGTAGAGAGAGAGATTTCAATGAGCAGAGCGGGACTGTAAAGAGCGAGATTTCAGTGAGCAGAGGGGGATTATAAAGAGAGAGATTTCAATGAGCAGAGCGGGATTGTAAAGAGCGAGATTTCAATGAGCAGAGGAGGATTGTAAAGAGAGAGATTTCAGTGAGTAGAGTGGGACTGCAAAGAGAGAGATTTCAATGAGCAGAGCGGGACTTTAAAGAGAGAGATTTCAGTGAGCAGAGGGGAACTGTAAATAAAGAGATTTCAGTGAGCAGAGCGGGACTGTAAAGAGAGAGATTTCAGTGAGCAGAATGGGATTCTAAAGAGAGAGATTTCAGTGAGCAGAGGGGGGCACTAAAGAGAGAGAGTTCAGTCAGCAGTGCTGGGCTGTAGAGAGAGAGAGTACAGTGAGCAGATGGAGGTTGTAAAGAGAGAGATTTCAGTAGGCAGAGCGGGACTGTAAAGAGAGAGATTTCAGTGAGCAGAGCGGGACTGTAAAGTGGGAGATTTCAGTGAGCAGAGCGGGACTGTAAAGAGAGAGATTTCGGTGAGCATATCAGGACTGTAAAGAGAGAGATTACAGTGAGCAGAGCGGGACTGTAAAGAGAGAGATTTCAGTGATCAGAGCGGGACTGTAAAGAGAGAGATTTCAGTGGGCAGAGCGGGACTGTAAAGAGAGAGATTTCAGTGAGCAGAGCGTGACTGTCAAGACAGATATTTCAGTGAGCAGAGCGGGACTGTAAAGAGAGAGATTTCAGTGAGCAGAGCGGGACTGTAAAGAGAGAGATTTCAGTGAGCAGAGGGGGACTGTAAAGATAGAGATTTCAGTGAGTAGAGCGGGACTGAAAAGAGAGAGATTTCAGTGAGCAGAGCGGGACTGAAAAGAGAGAGATTTCAGTGAGCAGAGCGGGGCTGTAAAGAGAGAGATTTCAGTGAGCAGAGCGGGACTGTAAAGAGAGAGATTTCAGTGAGCAGAGCGGGGCTGAAAAGAGAGAGATTTCAGTGAGCAGAGCGGGACTGTAAAGAGAGAGATTTCAGTGAGCAGAGCGGGACTGTAAAGAGAGAGATTTCAGTGAGCAGAGTGGGACTGTAAAGAGAGAGATTTCAGTGAGCAGAGCGGGGCTGTAAAGGGAGAGATTTTAGTGACAAAGCGGAGATGTAAAGAGAGAGATATCAGTACGCAGAGCGGGACTGTAATGATAAAGGTTTCCCTGACAAAGCGGGACTGTAAAGAGAGAGATTACAGTGAGCAGAGCGGGACTGTAAAGAGAGAAATTTCAGTGAGCAGAGCGGGACTGTAAAGACAGAGATTTCAGTGAGCAGAGCGGGACTGTAAAGAGGGAGATATAAGTGAGCATAGCGAGACTGAAGAGAGAGAGATTTCAGTGAGCAGAGCGGGACTGTAATGAGCGAGATTTCAGTGGGCAGAGCGGGACTGTAAAAAGAGAGATTTCAGTGAGCAGAGCGGGGTTGTAAAGAGAGAGATTTCAGTGAGCAGAGCGAGGCTGTAAAGTGAGAGATTTCAGTGAGCAGAGCGGGACTGTAAAGAGAGAGATTTCAGTTAGTAGAGCGGGACTGTAAAGAGAGAGATTTCAGTGAGTAGAGTGGGACTGTAAAGAGAGAGATTTAATTGAGCAGAGCGGGATTGTAAAGACAGAGATTTCAGTGAGCAGATTGGGACAGTAAACAGAGAAATTTCAGTGAGCAGAGCGGGACAGTAAAGAGAGAGAATTCAGGGAGCAGAGCGGGACTGTAAAGAGAGAGATTTCAGTGAGCAGAACGGGACTGTAAAGAGAGAGATATCAGTGAGCAGAGCGGGACTGAAAAGAGAGAGGGTTCAGTACCCTGAGCGGGATTTTAAAGAGAGAGATTTCAGTGAGCAGAGTGGGACTGTAAAGTTAGAGACTTCAGTGAGCAGAGCTGGACTGTAAAGAGAAAGATTACATTGAGCAGCTCGGGACTGTAAAGAGGGAGATTTCGGTGAGCAGAGGGGGACAGTAAAGAGGGAGATTTCAGTGAGCAGAGCAAGTATGTAAAGAGAGAGATTTCAGTGAGCAGAGCGGGACTGTAACGAGGGAGATTTCAGTGAGAAGAGCGGGACTGTAAAGAGAGAGAAATCAGTGAGCAGAGCGGGACAGTAATGATAGAGATTTCCCTCACAAAGCGGGACTGTAAAGAGTGAGATTTCAGTGAGCAGAACGAGGCTGTAAAGAGAGAGATTTCAGTTAGCAGAGCGGGACTGTAAAGAAAGAGATTTCAGTGAGCAGAGCGGGACTGTAAAGAGAGAGATTTCAGTGAGCAGAGCGGGACTGTAAAGAGAGAGATTTAAGTGAGCAGAGCGGGACTGTAAAGAGAGAGATTTCAGTGAGCAGTGCGGGACTGTAAAGAGAGAGATTTCAGTGAGCAGAGCGGGACAGTAAAGAAAGAGAATTCAGGGAGCAGAGCGGGACAGTAAAGAGAGAGATTTCAGTGAGCAGAGCGGGACTGCAAAGAGAGAGATTTCAGTGAGCAGAGCGGGACAGAAAAGAAAGAGAATTCAGGGAGCAGAGCGGGAATGTAAGGAGAGAGATTTCAGTGAGCAGAGCGGGACTGTAAAGAGAGAGATTTCAGTGAGCAGAGCGGGACTGTAAAGAGAGAGAGTTCAGTACCCTGAGCGGGATTGAAAAGAGAGAGATTTCAGTGAGCAGAGTGGGACTGTAAAGTTAGAGAATTCAGTGAGCAGATCGGGACTGTAAAGAGGGAGATTTCAGTAAACAGAGCGGGACTGTAAAGATAGAGCTTTCAGTGAGCAGAGCGGGACTGTAAAGAGGGAGATTTCAGTGAGCAGAGAGGGACTGTAAAGAGAGAGATTTCAGTGAGCAGAGCGGGACTGTAAAGAGGGAGATTTCAGTGAGCAGAGAGGGACTGTAAAGAGAGAGATTACAGTGAGCAGATCGGTACTGTAAAGAGGGAGGTTTCAGTGACAGAGCGGGGATGTAAAGAGAGAGAAATGAGTGAGCAGAGCGGGACTGTAAAGAGGGAGATTTCAGTGAGCAGAGCGGGGCTGTAAAGAGAGAGATTTCAGTGATCAGAGCGGGACTGTAAAGAGAGAGATTTCAGTAAGCAGAGCGGGACTGTAAAGAGAGAGATTTCAGTAAGCAGAGCGGGATTGTAAAGAGAGAGATTTCAGTAAGCAGAGCGGGACTGTAAAGAGAGAGATTTCAGTGAGCAGAGCGGGACTGTAAAGAGAGACATTTCAGTGAGCAGAGCGGGACAGTAAAGAGAGAGATTTCAGTGAGCAGAGCGGGACTGTAAAGAGAGAGATTTCAGTGAGCAGAGCGGGACTGTAAAGAGAGAGATTTCAGTGAGCAGAGCGGGACTGTAAAGAGAGAGATTTCAGTGAGCAGAGCGGGGTTGAAAAGAGAGAGATTTCAGTGAGCAGAGCGGGACTGTAAAGAGAGAGATTTCAGTGAGCAGAGCGGGGATGTAAAGAGAGAGATATCAGTGAGCAGAGCGGACCTGTAATAATAGAGATTTCCATCACAAAGCGGGACTGTAAAGAGAGAGATTTCAGTGAGCCGAGAGGGACAGTAAAGAGAAGATTTCAGTGCGCAGAGCGGGGCTGTAAAGAGAGAGATTTCAGTGCGCAGAGCGGGGCTGTAAAGAGAGAGATTTCAGTGAGCAGAGCAGGACTGTAAAGAGAGAGAATTCAGTGAGCAGAGCGGGACTGTAAAGAGAGAGATGTCAGTGAGCAGTGGGTGACTGTAAAGATAGAGATTTCAGTGTGCAGAGCTGGACTGTAAAGAGGGAGAGATTTCAATGAGCAGAGGGGAGGATAAAGACAGAGATTTCAGTGAGCAGAGGGGGACTGCAAAGAGAGAGATTTCAATGAGCAGAGGGGGACTGTAAAGAAAGAGAATTCAGTGAGCAGAGCGGGACTGTAAAGAGAGAGATTTCAGTAAGCAAAGCGAGACTGTAAAGAGAGAGATTTCAGTGAGCAGAGCGGGACTGTAAAGAGAGAGATTTCAGTGAACAGGGCGGGACTGTCAAGACAGAGATTTCAGTGAGCAAAGCGGGACAGTAAAGAGAAAGATTTCACTGAGCAGAGCGGGACTGTAAAGAGAGTGATTTCAGTGAGCAGTGCGGGATGTAAAGAGAGAGATTTCAGTGAGCAGAGCGGGACTGAAAAGAGAGAGACTTCAGTGGGCAGAGCGGGTGTGTAAAGAGAGAGATTTAGTGAACAGAGCATGACTGTAATGAGAGAGATTTCAGTGAGCAGAGCGGGACTGTAAAGAGAGAGATTTCAGTGAGCAAAGCGGGACTGTAAATAGAGAGATTTCAGACAGCAGAACGGGACTGTAAAGAGAGAGATTTCAGTGAGCAGAGCGGGACTGTAAAGAGAGAGATTTCAGAGAGCAGAGCGGGTCTGAAAAAGAGAGAGATTTCAGTGATGAGAGCGGGACTGTAAAGAAAGAGATTTCAGTGAGCAGAGTGGGACTGTAATGACAGATATTTCAGTGAGCAGAGCGGGACTGTAAAGAGAGAGATTTCAGTGAGGAGAGCGGAATTGTAAAGAGAGAGATTTCAGTGAGCAGAGCGGGATTGTAAAGAGAGAGACTTCAGTGAGCAGAGCGGAACTGTAAAGAGAGAGATTTCAGTGAGCAGAGTGGGACTGTAAAGGGAGAGACTTCAGTGAGCAGAACGGGACTGTAAAGAGAGAGATTTCAGTGAGCAGAGCGGGACTATAAAGAGAGAGATTTCAGTGAGCAGAGCGGGATTGTAAGGAGAGAGATTTCAGTGAGCAGAGCGGGACTGTAAAGAGAGACATTTCAGTGAGCAGAGCGTGACTGTAAAGAGAGAGATTTCAGTGACAGAGCGGGGCTGTAAAGAGAGAGAGTTCAGTGAGCAGAACGGGACTGTAAAGAGAGAGATTTCAGTGAGCAGTCCGGGACTGTAAAGAGAGAGATTTCAGTGAGCAGAACGGGGCACTAAAGAGAGAGAGTTCAGTGAGCAGAGCTGGGCTGTAAAGAGAGAGATTTCAGTGAGCAGAGGGGGACTGTAAAGAGAGAGATTTCAATGAGCAGAGCGGGACTGTAAAGAGAGACTTTTAAGTGAGTTGAGCGGGACTGTAAAGAGAGAGATTTCAGTGAGCAGAGCGGGACAGTCAAGAGAGAGATTTCAGGGAGCAGAGCGGGACTGTCAATAGAGAGATTGCAGTGAGCAGAGCGGGACTGTAAAGAGAGAGATTTCAGTGAGCAGAGCGGGACTGTAAAGAGAGAGAGTTCAGTGAGCAGAGCGGGACTGTAAAGAGAGAGATTTCAGTGAGCAGAGCGGGACTGTAAAGAGAGAATGTTCAGTGAGCAGAGCGGGGCACTAAACAGAGAGAGTTCAGTGAGCAGAGCTGGGCTGTGGAGAGAGCAAGTTCAGTGAGCAGAGCGGGACTGTAAAGAGAGAGATTTCAGTGAGCAGAGCGGGACTGTAAAGAGAGAGATTTCAGTGAGCAGAGCGGGGCACTAAAGAGAGAGAATTCAGTGAGCAGAGCTGGGCTGTAGAGAGAGAGATTTCAATGAGCAGAGCGGGACTGTAAAGAGCGAGATTTCAGTGAGCAGAGGGGGATTGTAAAGAGAGAGATTTCAATGAGCAGAGCGGGATTGTAAAGAGCGAGATTTCAATGAGCAGAGGGGGATTGTAAAGAGAGAGATTTCAGTGAGTAGAGTGGGACTGTAAAGAGAGAGATATCAGTGAGCAGATGGGGACTGCAAAGAGAGAGATTTCAGTGAGCAGAGCGGGACTTTAAAGAGAGAGATTTCAGTGATCAGAGCGGGACTGTAAAGAGAGAGATTTCAGTAAGCAGAGCGGGACTGTAAAGAGAGAGATTTCAGTAAGCAGAGCGGGATTGTAAAGATGAGATTTCAGTAAGCAGAGCGGGACTGTAAAGAGAGAGATTTCAGTAAGCAGAGCGGGATTGTAAAGAGAGAGATTTCAGTAAGCAGAGCGGGACTGTAAAGAGAGAGATTTCAGTGAGCAGAGCGGGACTGTAAAGAGAGAGATTTCAGTAAGCAGAGCGGGATTGTAAAGAGAGAGATTTCAGTAAGCAGAGCGGGACTGTAAAGAGAGAGATTTCAGTAAGCAGAGCGGGATTGTAAAGAGAGAGATTTCAGTAAGCAGAGCGGGACTGTAAAGAGAGAGATTTCAGTAAGCAGAGCGGGACTGTAAAGAGAGAGATTTCAGTAAGCAGAGCGGGATTGTAAAGAGAGAGATTTCAGTAAGCAGAGCGGGACTGTAAAGAGAGAGATTTCAGTGAGCAGAGCGGGACTGTAAAGAGAGACATTTCAGTGAGCAGAGCGGGACAGTAAAGAGAGAGATTTCAGTGAGCAGAGCGGGACTGTAAAGAGAGAGATTTCAGTGAGCAGAGCGGGACTGTAAAGAGAGAGATTTCAGTGAGCAGAGCGGGACTGTAAAGAGAGAGATTTCAGTGAGCAGAGCGGGACTGTAAAGAGAGAGATTTCAGTGAGCAGAGCGGGACTGTAAAGAGAGACATTTCAGTGAGCAGAGCGGGGCTGTAAAGAGAGAGATTTCAGTGAGCAGAGCGGGACTGTAAAGAGAGAGATTTCAGTGAGCAGAGCGGGGTTGAAAAGAGAGAGATTTCAGTGAGCAGAGTGGGGCTGTAAAGAGAGAGATTTCAGTGAGCAGAGCGGGGATGTAAAGAGAGAGATATCAGTGAGCAGAGCGGACCTGTAATAATAGAGATTTCCATCACAAAGCGGGACTGTAAAGAGAGAGATTTCAGTGAGCCGAGAGGGACAGTAAAGAGAAGATTTC
>NW_027598031.1:0-56523 GCF_964194155.1 Cetorhinus maximus
TTTATTCAGGGTAAGGATCACTCACTGTGCAACTGTACAGAGTCACTGTTTATCCAGGGTAACGGTCACTGACTGTGTAACTGTACAGAGTCATTGTTTCTTCAGGGTGCGGATCACTCACTGTGTTACTGTACAGAGTCACTGTTTATTCAGGGTAAGGATCACTCACTGTGTAACTGTACAGAGTCACTGTTTATACAGGGCAATGGTAACTCACTGTGTAACTGTACAGAGTCACTTTATATTCAGGGTAAGGATCACTCACTGTGTAACTGTACAGAGTCACTGTTTATTCAGGGTAAGGATCATTCACTGTGTAACTGTACAGAGTCACTGTTTATTCAGGGTAAGGATCACTCACTGTATAACTGTACAGAGTCACTGTTTATTCAGGGTAAGGATCACTCACTGTGTAACTGTACAGAATCCCTGTTTATTCAGGGTAAGGCTCTCTCACTGTGTAACTGTACAAAGTCACTGTTTATTCAGGGTAAGGGTCACTCACTGTGTAACTGTACAGAGTCACTGTTTATTCAGCAGGGTAAGGATCACTCACTGTGTAACTGTACAGAGTCACTGTTTATTCAGTGTAAGGGTCACTCACTGTATAACTGTACAGAGTCACTGTTTCTTCAGGGCAATGGTGACTCACTGTGTAACTGTACAGAGTCACTGTTTATTCAGGGTAAGGGTCACTCAGTGTCTAAGTGTTCAGAGTCTCTGTTTATTCGGGGTAAGGGTCACTCATTGTGTAACTGTACAGAGTCACTGTTTATTCAGGGCAATAATGACTCTCTGTGTAACTGTACAGAGTCACTGTTTATTCAGGGTAAGGATCACTCACTGTGTAAATGTACAGAGTCACTGTTTATTCAGGGTAAGGGTCATTCACTGTGTAACTGTACAGAGTCACTGTTTATTCAGGGTAAGGATCACTCACTGTGTAACTGTACAGAGTCACTGTTTATTCAGGGTAAGGATCACTCACTGCGTTACTGTACTGAGTCACTGTTTATTCAGGGTGAGGATCACTGACTGTGTAACTGTACAGAGTCACTGTTTATTCAGGGTAAGGGTCACTCACTGTGTAACTGTACAGAGTCACTGTTTATTCAGCGTAAGGGTCACTCACTGTGTAACTGTACAGAGTCACTGTTTATTAAGGTTAAGGGACACTCACTGTGTAACTGTACAGATTCACTGTTTATTCAGGGTGAGTATCACTCACTGTGTAACTGTGCATAGTCACTGTTTATTCAGGGTAAGGGGCACTCACTGTTTACGTGTACAGAGTCACTGTTAATTAAGGGTAAATATCACTCACTGTAACTGTACAAAGTCACTGTAAATTCAGGGGAACGATCACTCACTGTGTAACTGTACAGAGTCACTGTTTATTCAGCAGCATACGGGTCACTCACTGTGTAACTGTACAGAGTCACTGTTTATTCAGGGTAAGGATCACTCACTGTGTAACTGTACAGAGTCACTGTTTATGCAGGGTAAGGATCACTCACTGTGTAATTGTACAGAGTCACTGTTTATTCAGGGTAATGATCACTCTCTGTATAACTGTACAGAGTCACTGTTTATTCAGCAGGGTAAGGGTCACTCACTGTATAACTGTACAGAACCACTGTTTATTCACGGAAAGCATCACTCACTGAGTAACTGCACAGAGTCACTGTTTATTCAGGGTAAGGATCACTCACTGTGTAACTGTACAGGTCACTGTATATTCAGGGTAAGGATCACTTACTGTGTAACTATACAGAGTCACTGTTTATTCAGGGTAAGGATCACTCACTGTGTAACTGTACAGAGTCACTGTTTATTCAGGGTAAGGATCACTCACTGTGTAACTGTACAGAGTCACTGTTTATTCAGGGTATGGATCACTCACTGTGTAACTGTACAGAGTCACTGTTTATTCAGGGTAAGGATCACTCACTGTGTAACTGTACAGAGTCACTGTTTATTGAGGGTAAGGAACACTCACTGTGTAACTGTACAGAGTCACTGTTTATTCAGGGTAAGGGTCACTCTCCATGTAACTGTACAGAGTCTCTGTTTATTCAGCAGGGTAAGGATCACTCACTGTGTAACTGTAAAGAGTCGCTGTTTATTCAGGGTAATGATCACTCACTGTGTAACTGTACTGAGTCACTGTTTATTCAGGGCAATGGTGACTCTCTGTGTAACTGTACAGAGTCACTCTTTATTTTGGCTAAGGATCACTCACTGTGTAACTGTACAGAGTCACTGTTTATTCAGGGTAAGGATCACTCACTGTGTAACTGTACAGAGTCTCTGTTTATTCAGGGTAAGGATCACTCACTGTGTAACTGTACAGAGTCTCTGTTTATTCAGGGTGAGAGTCACTCACTCTGTAACTGTACAGTGTCACTATTTATTCAGGGAAATGATCACTCACTGTTTAACTGTACAGAGTCACTGTTTATTCAGAGCAATGATGATTCACTGTGTAACTGTACAGAGTCACTGTTTATTCAGGGTAAGGATCACTCACTGTGCAACTGTACAGAGTCACTGTTTATTCAGGGTAACGGTCACTGACTGTGTAACTGTACAGAGTCATTGTTTCTTCAGGGTGCGGATCACTCACTGTGTTACTGTACAGAGTCACTGTTTATTCAGGGTAAGGATCACTCACTGTGTAACTGTACAGAGTCACTGTTTATACAGGGCAATGGTAACTCACTGTGTAACTGTACAGAGTCACTTTATATTCAGGGTAAGGATCACTCACTGTGTAACTGTACAGAGTCACTGTTTATTCAGGGTAAGGATCATTCACTGTGTAACTGTACAGAGTCACTGTTTATTCAGGGTAAGGATCACTCACTGTATAACTGTACAGAGTCACTGTTTATTCAGGGTAAGGATCACTCACTGTGTAACTGTACAGAATCCCTGTTTATTCAGGGTAAGGCTCTCTCACTGTGTAACTGTACAGAGTCACTGTTTATTCAGGGTAAGGGTCACTCACTGTGTAACTGTACAGAGTCACTGTTTATTCAGCAGAGTAAGGATCACTCACTGTGTAACTGTACAGAGTCACTGTTTATTCAGTGTAAGGGTCACTCACTGTATAACTGTACAGAGTCACTGTTTCTTCAGGGCAATGGTGACTCACTGTGTAACTGTACAGAGTCACTGTTTATTCAGGGTAAGGGTCACTCATTGTGTAACTGTACAGAGTCACTGTTTATTCAGGGCAATAATGACTCTCTGTGTAACTGTACAGAGTCACTGTTTATTCAGGGTAAGGATCACTCACTGTGTAAATGTACAGAGTCACTGTTTATTCAGGGTAAGGGTCATTCACTGTGTAACTGTACAGAGTCACAGTTTATTCAGGGTAAGGATCACTCACTGTGTAACTGTACAGAGTCACTGTGTATTCAGGGTAAGGATCACTCACTGCGTTACTGTACTGAGTCACTGTTTATTCAGGGTGAGGATCACTGACTGTGTAACTGTACAGAGTCACTGTTTATTCAGGGTAAGGGTCACTCACTGTGTAACTGTACAGAGTCACTGTTTATTCAGCGTAAGGGTCACTCACTGTGTAACTGTACAGAGTCACTGTTTATTCAGGTTAAGGGACACTCACTGTGTAACTGTACAGATTCACTGTTTATTCAGGGTGAGTATCACTCACTGTGTAACTGTGCATAGTCACTGTTTATTCAGGGTAAGGGGCACTCACTGTTTACGTGTACAGAGTCACTGTTAATTAAGGGTAAATATCACTCACTGTAACTGTACAAAGTCACTGTAAATTCAGGGGAACGATCACTCACTGTGTAACTGTACAGAGTCACTGTTTATTCAGGGTAAGGATCACTCACTGTATAACTGTACAGAACCACTGTTTATTCACGGAAAGCATCACTCACTGAGTAACTGCACAGAGTCACTGTTTATTCAGGGTAAGGATCACTCACTGTGTAACTGTACAGGTCACTGTATATTCAGCGTAAGGGTCACTCACTGTGTAACTGTACATTGTCACTGTTTACTCAGGGTAAGGGTCACTCAGTGTGTAACGGTACAGAGTCACTGTTTATTCAGGGTAAGGGTCACTCTCTGTGTAACTGTACAGAGTCTCTGTTTATTCAGGGTAAGGGTGACTCACTGTGTGACTGTACAGAGTCACTGTTTATTCAGAGTAATGATCACTCACTGTGTAACTGTACAGAGTCACTGTTTATTCAGAGTAATGATCACTCACTGTGTTACTGTACAGAGTCACTGTTTATTCAGGGTAAGGGTCACTCACTGTGTAATGGTACAGAGTCACTGTTTATTCAGTGTAGGGGTCACTCACTGTGTAACTGTACAGAGTCACTGTTTATTCAGGGTAAGAATCACTCACTGTGTAACTGTACAGAGTCACTGTTTATTCAGGGTAAGGATCACTCACTGTGTAACTGTACAGAGTCACTGTTTATTCAGGGTGATAGTCATTCACTGTGTAACTGTACAGAGTCACTGTTTATTCAGGGTGATAGTCACTCACTGTGTAACTGTGCAGAGTCACTGTTTATTCAGGGTAAGGATCACTCACTGTGTAACTGTACAGAGTCGCTGTTTATTCAGGGTAAGGATCACTCACTGTGTAACTGTACAGAGTCCCTGTTTATTCAGGGTAAGGATCATTCACTGTGTAAAGTGTACAGAGTCAATGTTTATTCACGGTAAGGATCACTCACTGTGTAACTGTACAGAGTCACTGTTTATTCAGCGTAAAGTTTACTCACTGTGTAACTGTACAGAGTCACTGTTTACTCAGGGTGTGGATCACTCACTGTGTAACTGTACAGAGTCAGTGTTCATTCAGGGTAAGGGTGACTCACTGTGTAACTGTACAGAGTCACTGTTTATTCAGCGTAAAGTTCACTCACTGTGTAACTGTACAGAGTCACTGTTTATTCAGGGTAAGGATCACTCACTGTGTAACTGTACAGAGTCACTGTTTACTCAGGGTCAGGGTCACTCACTGTCTAACTGTACAGAGTCAATATTTATTCATGGTAAGGATCACTCACTGTGTATCTGTACAGAGTCACTGTTTATTCAGGGTGATAGTCACTCACTGTGTAACAGTGCAGAGTCACTGTTTATTCAGGGTAAGGATCACTCACTGTGTAACTGTACAGAGTCACTGTTTATTCAGGGTAAGGATCACTCACTGTGTAACTGTACAGAGTCCCTGTTTATTCAGGGTAAGGATCATTCACTGTGTAAAGTGTACAGAGTCAATGTTTATTCACGGTAAGGATCACTCACTGTGTAACTGTACAGAGTCACTGTTTATTCAGCGTAAAGTTTACTCACTGTGTAACTGTGCAGAGTCACTGTTTACTCAGGGTGTGGATCACTCACTGTGTAACTGTACAGAGTCAGTGTTCATTCAGGGTAAGGGTGACTCACTGTGTAACTGTACAGAGTCACTGTTTATTCAGCGTAAAGTTCACTCACTGTGTAACTGTACAGAGTCACTGTTTATTCAGGGTAAGGATCACTCACTGTGTAACTGTACAGAGTCACTGTTTACTCAGGGTCAGGGTCACTCACTGTCTAACTGTACAGAGTCAATATTTATTCAGGGTAAGGATCACTCACTGTGTATCTGTACAGAGTCACTGTTTATTCAGGGTCAGGGTCACTCACTGTCTAACTGTACAGAGTCAATATTTATTCAGGGTAAGGATCACTCACTGTGTATCTGTACAGAGTCACTGTTTATTCAGGCTAAGGTTCACTCACTGTGTAACTGTACAGAGTAACTGTTTATTCAGGGTAAGGATCATTCGCTGTGTAATTGTACAGAGTCAGTGTTTATTCAGGATGACAGTCTTTCAATGTGTAACTGTACAGAGTCACTATCTATTCAGGGTAATGATCACTCACTGTGTAACTGTACAGAGTCACTGTTTTTTCAGGTTATGGATTACTCACTGTGTAACTTTACTGAGTCACTGTTTATTCATGTAAAGCATCACTCACTGTATAACTGTACAGAGTCACTGTTTATTCAGGGAAAGGATCACTCACTGTGTAACTGTACAGAGTCACTGTTTATTCAGGGTAAGGATCACTCACTGTGTAACTGTAAAGAGTCACTGTTTATTGAGGGTAAGGGTAACTCACTGTGTAACTGTACAGAGACACTGTTTATTCAGGGTAAGGATCACTCACTGTGTAACTGTACAGAGTCACTGTTTATTCAGGGAAGTGGTCACTCAATGTGTAACTGTACAGAGTCCCTGTTTATTCAGGGTAACGGTCACTCACTGTGTAACTGTACAGAGTCACTGTTTATTCTGGGTAAGGGTCACTCTCTCTGTAACTGTACAGAGTCACTGTTTATTCAGGGTAATGATCACTCACTATAACTGTACAGATTCACTGTTTATTCAGGGTGAGTATCACTCACTGTGTAACTGTGCATAGTCACTGTTTATTCAGGGTAAGGGGCACTCACTGTTTACGTGTACAGAGTCACTGTTAATTAAGGGTAAATATCACTCACTGTAACTGTACAAAGTCACTGTAAATTCAGGGGAACGATCACTCACTGTGTAACTGTACAGAGTCACTGTTTATTCAGCAGCATACGGGTCACTCACTGTGTAACTGTACAGAGTCACTGTTTATTCAGGGTAAGGATCACTCACTGTGTAACTGTACAGAGTCACTGTTTATGCAGGGTAAGGATCACTCACTGTGTAATTGTACAGAGTCACTGTTTATTCAGGGTAATGATCACTCTCTGTATAACTGTACAGAGTCACTGTTTATTCAGCAGGGTAAGGGTCACTCACTGTATAACTGTACAGAACCACTGTTTATTCACGGAAAGCATCACTCACTAAGTAACTGCACAGAGTCACTGTTTATTCAGGGTAAGGATCACTCACTGTGTAACTGTACAGGTCACTGTATATTCAGGGTAAGGATCACTTACTGTGTAACTATACAGAGTCACTGTTTATTCAGGGTAAGGATCACTCACTGTGTAACTGTACAGAGTCACTGTTTATTCAGGGTATGGATCACTCACTATGTAACTGTACAGAGTCACTGTTTATTCAGGGTATGGATCACTCACTGTGTAACTGTACAGAGTCACTGTTTATTCAGGGTAAGGATCACTCACTGTGTAACTGTACAGAGTCACTGTTTATTGAGGGTAAGGAACACTCACTGTGTAACTGTACAGAGTCACTGTTTATTCAGGGTAAGGGTCACTCTCCATGTAACTGTACAGAGTCTCTGTTTATTCAGCAGGGTAAGGATCACTCACTGTGTAACTGTAAAGAGTCGCTGTTTATTCAGGGTAATGATCACTCACTGTGTAACTGTACTGAGTCACTGTTTATTCAGGGCAATGGTGACTCTCTGTGTAACTGTACAGAGTCACTCTTTATTTTGGCTAAGGATCACTCACTGTGTAACTGTACAGAGTCACTGTTTATTCAGGGTAAGGATCACTCACTGTGTAACTGTACAGAGTCTCTGTTTATTCAGGGTGAGAGTCACTCACTCTGTAACTGTACAGTGTCACTATGTATTCAGGGTAATGATCACTCACTGTTTAACTGTACAGAGTCACTGTTTATTCAGAGCAATGATGATTCACTGTGTAACTGTACAGAGTCACTGTTTATTCAGGGTAAGGATCACTCACTGTGCAACTGTACAGAGTCACTGTTTATTCAGGGTAACGGTCACTGACTGTGTAACTGTACAGAGTCATTGTTTCTTCAGGGTGCGGATCACTCACTGTGTTACTGTACAGAGTCACTGTTTATTCAGGGTAAGGATCACTCACTGTGTAACTGTACAGAGTCACTGTTTATACAGGGCAATGGTAACTCTCTGTGTAACTGTACAGAGTCACTTTATATTCAGGGTAAGGATCACTCACTGTGTAACTGTACAGAGTCACTGTTTATTCAGGGTGAGGATCATTCACTGTGTAACTGTACAGAGTCACTGTTTATTCAGGGTAAGGATCACTCACTGTATAACTGTACAGAGTCACTGTTTATTCAGGGTAAGGATCACTCACTGTGTAACTGTACAGAATCCCTGTTTATTCAGGGTAAGGCTCTCTCACTGTGTAACTGTACAGAGTCACTGTTTATTCAGGGTAAGGATCACTCACTGTGTAACTGTACAGAGTCACTGTTTATTCAGCAGAGTAAGGATCACTCACTGTGTAACTGTACAGAGTCACTGTTTATACAGTGTAAGGGTCACTCACTGTATAACTGTACAGAGTCACTGTTTCTTCAGGGCAATGGTGACTCACTGTGTAACTGTACAGAGTCACTGTTTATTCAGGGTAAGGGTCACTCAGTGTCTAAGTGTTCAGAGTCTCTGTTTATTCGGGGTAAGGGTCACTCATTGTGTAACTGTACAGAGTCACTGTTTATTCAGGGCAATAATGACTCTCTGTGTAACTGTACAGAGTCACTGTTTATTCAGGGTAAGGATCACTCACTGTGTAAATGTACAGAGTCACTGTTTATTCAGGGTAAGGGTCATTCACTGTGTAACTGTACAGAGTCACTGTTTATTCAGGGTAAGGATCACTCACTGTGTAATTGTACAGAGTCACTGTTTATTCAGGGTAAGGATCACTCACTGCGTTACTGTACTGAGTCACTGTTTATTCAGGGTGAGGATCACTGACTGTGTAACTGTACAGAGTCACTGTTTATTCAGGGTAAGGGTCACTCACTGTGTAACTGTACAGAGTCACTGTTTATTCAGCGTAAGGGTCACTCACTGTGTAACTGTACAGAGTCACTGTTTATTCAGGTTAAGGGACACTCACTGTGTAACTGTACAGATTCACTGTTTATTCAGGGTGAGTATCACTCACTGTGTAACTGTGCATAGTCACTGTTTATTCAGGGTAAGGGGGACTCACTGTTTACGTGTACAGAGTCACTGTTAATTAAGGGTAAATATCACTCACTGTAACTGTACAAAGTCACTGTAAATTCAGGGGAACGATCACTCACTGTGTAACTGTACAGAGTCACTGTTTATTCAGCAGCATACGGGTCACTCACTGTGTAACTGTACAGAGTCACTGTTTATTCAGGGTAAGGATCACTCACTGTGTAACTGTACAGAGTCACTGTTTATTCAGGGTAATGATCACTCTCTGTATAACTGTACAGAGTCACTGTTTATTCAGCAGGGTAAGGGTCACTCACTGTATGACTGTACAGAACCACTGTTTATTCACGGAAAGCATCACTCACTGAGTAACTGCACAGAGTCACTGTTTATTCAGGGTAAGGATCACTCACTGTGTAACTGTACAGGTCACTGTATATTCAGGGTAAGGATCACTTACTGTGTAACTATACAGAGTCACTGTTTATTCAGGGTAAGGATCACTCACTGTGTAACTGTACAGGTCACTGTATATTCAGGGTAAGGATCACTTACTGTGTAACTGTACAGAGTCGCTGTTTATTCAGGGAAAGTGTCATTCAAATTGTAACTGTACAGAGTCACTGTTTATTCAGGGTAAGGTTCACTCACTGTGTAAGTGTACAGAGTCACTGTTTATTCAGTGTGAGGGTCAAACACTGTGTAACTGTACAGAATCACTGTTTATTCATGGGCAAGGGTCACTCATTGTGTAACTGTACAGACTCCCTATTTATTCAGGGTAATGATCACTCACTGTGCAACTGTACAGAATCACTGTTTATTGAGGGTGAGGATCACACACTGTGTGACTGTACAGAGTCACTGTTTATTCAGGGTGAGGGTCACTCACTGTGTAACTGTACAGAGTCACTGTTTATTCAGGGCAAAGATCACTCACTGTGTAAGTGTACAGAGTCACTGTTTATACAGGGTAAGGGTCACTCACTGTGTCACTGTACAGAGTCACTGTTTATTCAGGGTATGGGACACTCACTGTTAACTGTACAGAGTCACTGTCTTTTCAGGGTAAGGATCACTCAGTGTGTAACTGTACAGAGGCACTGTTTATTCAGGGTATTTGTCACTCACTTTTAACTGTACAGAGTCACTGTTTATTCAGGGTAAGGATCACTCACTGTGTAACTGTACAGAGTCACTGCTTATTCAGGGTATGGATCACTCACTGTGTAACTGTACGGAGTCACTGTTTATTCAGGGTAACGATCACTAACTGTGTAACTGCACAGAGTCATTGTTTATTCAGGGTAAGGATCACTCACTGTGTAACTGTACAGAGTCACTGTTTATTCAGGGTAAGGGTCACTCACTGTGTAACTGTACAGAGTCACTGTTTATTCAGTGTGTGGATCACTCACTGTGTAACTGTACAGAGTCACTATTTATTCAGGCTAAGGTCACTCTCTGTGTAACTGTACAGAATCACTGTTTATTCAGAGTAATGATCACTCACTGTGTCACTGTACAGAGTCACTGTTTATTCAGGGTAAGGTTCACTCACTGTGTAACTGTACAGAGCCACTGTTTGTTCAGGGTAAGGGTGACTCACTGTGTAAGTGTACAGAGCCACTGTTTATTCAAGGTAAGGATCACTCACTGCATAACTCTACAGAGTCACTGTTTATTCAGGGTAAGGGTCACTCTCTGTGTAACTGTACAGAGTCACAGTTTATTCAGAGTAAGGATTACTCACTGTGTAACTGTACAGAGTCTCTGTTTATTCAGGGTAAGGGTCACTCACTGTGTAACTGTACATTGTCACTGTTTACTTAGGGTAAGTGTCACTCAGTGTGTAACGGTACAGAGTCACTGTTTATTCAGGGTAAGGGTCACTCTCTGTGTAACTGTACAGAGTCTCTGTTTATTCAGGGTAAGGGTGACTCACTGTGTGACTGTACAGAGTCACTGTTTATTCAGAGTAATGATCACTCACTGTGTAACTGTACAGAGTCACTGTTTATTCAGAGTAATGATCACTCACTGTGTTACTGTACAGAGTCACTGTTTATTCAGGGTAAGGGTCACTCACTGTGTAACGGTACAGAGTCACTGTTTATTCAGTGTAGGGGTCACTCACTGTGTAACTGTACAGAGTCACTGTTTATTCAGGGTAAGAATCACTCACTGTGTAACTGTACAGAGTCACTGTTTATTCAGGGTAAGGATCACTCACTGTGTAACTGTACAGAGTCACTGTTTATTCAGGGTGATAGTCACTCACTGTGTAACTGTACAGAGTCACTGTTTATTCAGGGTGATAGTCACTCACTGTGTAACTGTGCAGAGTCACTGTTTATTCAGGGTAAGGATCACTCACTGTGTAACTGTACAGAGTCGCTGTTTATTCAGGGTAAGGACCACTCACTGTGTAACTGTACAGAGTCCCTGTTTATTCAGGGTAAGGATCATTCACTGTGTAAAGTGTACAGAGTCAATGTTTATTCACGGTAAGGATCACTCACTGTGTAACTGTACAGAGTCACTGTTTATTCAGCGTAAAGTTTACTCACTGTGTAACTGTACAGAGTCACTGTTTACTCAGGGTGTGGATCACTCACTGTGTAACTGTACAGAGTCAGTGTTCATTCAGGGTAAGGGTGACTCACTGTGTAACTGTACAGAGTCACTGTTTATTCAGCGTAAAGTTCACTCACTGTGTAACTGTACAGAGTCACTGTTTATTCAGGGTAAGGATCACTCACTGTGTATCTGTACAGAGTCCCTGTTTATTCAGGGTGATAGTCACTCACTGTGTAACAGTGCAGAGTCACTGTTTATTCAGGGTAAGGATCACTCACTGTGTAACTGTACAGAGTCACTGTTTATTCAGGGTAAGGATCACTCACTGTGTAACTGTACAGAGTCCCTGTTTATTCAGGGTAAGGATCATTCACTGTGAAAAGTGTACAGAGTCAATGTTTATTCACGGTAAGGATCACTCACTGTGTAACTGTACAGAGTCACTGTTTATTCAGAGTAAAGTTTACTCACTGTGTAACTGTGCAGAGTCACTGTTTACTCAGGGTGTGGATCACTCACTGTGTAACTGTACAGAGTCAGTGTTCATTCAGGGTAAGGGTGACTCACTGTGTAACTGTACAGAGTCACTGTTTATTCAGCGTAAAGTTCACTCACTGTGTAACTGTACAGAGTCACTGTTTATTCAGGGTAATGATCACTCACTGTGTAACTGTACAGAGTCACTGTTTACTCAGGGTCAGGGTCACTCACTGTCTAACTGTACAGAGTCAATATTTATTCAGGGTAAGGATCACTCACTGTGTATCTGTACAGAGTCACTGTTTATTCAGGCTAAGGTTCACTCACTGTGTAACTGTACAGAGTAACTGTTTATTCAGGGTAAGGATCATTCGCTGTGTAATTGTACAGAGTCAGTGTTTATTCAGGGTGACAGTCTTTCAATGTGTAACTGTACAGAGTCACTATCTATTCAGGGTAATGATCACTCACTGTGTAACTGTACAGAGTCACTGTTTATTCAGGTTATGGATTACTCACTGTGTAACTTTACTGAGTCACTGTTTATTCATGTAAAGCATCACTCACTGTATAACTGTACAGAGTCACTGTTTATTCAGGGAAAGGATCACTCACTGTGTAACTGTACAGAGTCACTGTTTATTCAGGGTAAGGATCACTCACTGTGTAACTGTAAAGAGTCACTGTTTATTGAGGGTAAGGGTAACTCACTGTGTAACTGTACAGAGACACTGTTTATTCAGGGTAAGGATCACTCACTGTGTAACTGTACAGAGTCACTGTTTATTCAGGGTAAAGTTCACTCACTGTGTAACTGTACAGAGTCACTGTTTATTCAGGGTAAGGATCACTCGCTGTGTAACTGTACAGAGTCACTGTTTATTCAGGGAAAGTGTCATTCAAATTGTAACTGTACAGAGTCACTGTTTATTCAGTGTGAAGATCACTCACTGTGTAACTGTACAGAGTCACTGTTTATTCAGGGTAAGGGTCACTCACTGTGTAACTGTACAGAGTCACTGTTTATTCAGGCTAAGGTTCAGTCACTGTGTAACTGTACAGAGTCACTGTTTATTCAGGGTGAGAGTCACTCAACGTGTAACTGTACAGAGTCACTATTTATTCTGGGTAATGATCACTCACTGTGTAACTGTACAGAGTCACTGTTTGTTCAGGCTAAGGATCAATCACTGTGTAACTGTACAGAGTCACTGTTTATTCAGGGTAAGGTCACTCACTGTGTAACTGTACAGAGTTGCTCTTTTTTCAGCGTGAGGATCACTCACTGGGTAACTGTAAATAGTCACTGTATTTCAGTGAACGGATCACTCACTGTGTAACTGTACAGAGTCATGTTAATTCTGGGTAAGGATCACTCACTGTGTATCTGTACAGAGTCACTGTGTATTCAGGGTAAGGTCAGTCTCAGCATAACTGTACAGAGTCACTGTTTATTCAGGTTAAGGGTTACTCACTGTGTAACTGTACAGAGTCACTGTTTATTCTGGGTAAGGATCACTCACTGTGTAACTGTACAGAGTCACTGTTTATTCAGGGTAAGGATCACTCACTTTGTTACTGTAAAGAGTCACTGTTTATTCAGGGTATGGATCACTCACTGTGTAACTGTACAGAGTCCCTGTTTATTCAGGGTAGGGATCACTCACTTTGTTACTGTAAAGAGTCACTGTTTATTCAGGGTAAGGGTCACTCACTGTGTAACTCTACAGAGTCACTGTTTATTCAGAGTAAGGATAACTCACTGTGTAACTGTACTGAGTCACTGTTTATTCATGTAACGCATCACTCACTGTGTAACTGTACAGAGTCACTGTTTATTCAGGGTAAGGATCACTCACTTTGTTACTGTAAAGAGTCACAGTTTATTCAGGGTAAGGATCACTCACTTTGTTACTGTAAATAGTCACTGTTTATTCAGGGTAAGGATCACTCACTGTGTAACTGTACAGAGTCACTGTTTATTCAGGGTAAGGATTACTCACTGTGTAACTGTACATAGCCACTGTTTATTCAGGGAAAGGGTCACTCACTGTGTAACTGTACAGAGTCACTGTTTATTCAGGGTAAGGATCACTCACTCTGTAACTGTACAGAGTCACAGTTTATTCAGGGTAAGGATCACTCACTGTGTAACTGTACAGAGTCACAGTTTATTCAGGGTAAGGATCAATTACTGTGTAACTGTACAGAGTCGCTGTTTATTCAGGGTAAGTGTCATTCAAATTGTAACTGTACAGAGTCACTGTTTATTCAGGGTAAGGTTCACTCACTGTGTAAGTGTACAGAGTCACTGTTTATTCAGTGTGAGGGTCAAACACTGTGTAACTGTACAGAATCACTGTTTATTCATGGGCAAGGGTCACTCATTGTGTAACTGTACAGACTCCCTATTTATTCAGGGTAATGATCACTCACTGTGCAACTGTACAGAATCACTGTTTATTGAGGGTGAGGATCACACACTGTGTGACTGTACAGAGTCACTGTTTATTCAGGGTGAGGGTCACTCACTGTGTAACTGTACAGAGTCACTGTTTATTCAGGGCAAAGATCACTCACTGTGTAAGTGTACAGAGTCACTGTTTATACAGGGTAAGGGTCACTCACTGTGTCACTGTACAGAGTCACTGTTTATTCAGGGTATGGGACACTCACTGTTAACTGTACAGAGTCACTGTCTTTTCAGGGTAAGGATCACTCAGTGTGTAACTGTACAGAGGCACTGTTTATTCAGGGTATTTGTCACTCACTTTTAACTGTACAGAGTCACTGTTTATTCAGGGTAAGGATCACTCACTGTGTAACTGTACAGAGTCACTGCTTATTCAGGGTATGGATCACTCACTGTGTAACTGTACGGAGTCACTGTTTATTCAGGGTAACGATCACTAACTGTGTAACTGCACAGAGTCATTGTTTATTCAGGGTAAGGATCACTCACTGTGTAACTGTACAGAGTCACTGTTTATTCAGGGTAAGGGTCACTCACTGTGTAACTGTACAGAGTCACTGTTTATTCAGTGTGTGGATCACTCACTGTGTAACTGTACAGAGTCACTATTTATTCAGGCTAAGGTCACTCTCTGTGTAACTGTACAGAATCACTGTTTATTCAGAGTAATGATCACTCACTGTGTCACTGTACAGAGTCACTGTTTATTCAGGGTAAGGTTCACTCACTGTGTAACTGTACAGAGCCACTGTTTGTTCAGGGTAAGGGTGACTCACTGTGTAAGTGTACAGAGCCACTGTTTATTCAAGGTAAGGATCACTCACTGCATAACTCTACAGAGTCACTGTTTATTCAGGGTAAGGGTCACTCTCTGTGTAACTGTACAGAGTCACAGTTTATTCAGAGTAAGGATTACTCACTGTGTAACTGTACAGAGTCTCTGTTTATTCAGGGTAAGGATCACTCACTTTGTTACTGTAAAGAGTCACTGTTTATTCAGGGTATGGATCACTCACTGTGTAACTGTACAGAGTCCCTGTTTATTCAGGGTAGGGATCACTCACTTTGTTACTGTAAAGAGTCACTGTTTATTCAGGGTAAGGGTCACTCACTGTGTAACTCTACAGAGTCACTGTTTATTCAGAGTAAGGATAACTCACTGTGTAACTGTACTGAGTCACTGTTTATTCATGTAACGCATCACTCACTGTGTAACTGTACAGAGTCACTGTTTATTCAGGGTAAGGATCACTCACTTTGTTACTGTAAAGAGTCACAGTTTATTCAGGGTAAGGATCACTCACTTTGTTACTGTAAATAGTCACTGTTTATTCAGGGTAAGGATCACTCACTGTGTAACTGTACAGAGTCACTGTTTATTCAGGGTAAGGATTACTCACTGTGTAACTGTACATAGCCACTGTTTATTCAGGGAAAGGGTCACTCACTGTGTAACTGTACAGAGTCACTGTTTATTCAGGGTAAGGATCACTCACTCTGTAACTGTACAGAGTCACAGTTTATTCAGGGTAAGGATCACTCACTGTGTAACTGTACAGAGTCACAGTTTATTCAGGGTAAGGATCAATTACTGTGTAACTGTACAGAGTCGCTGTTTATTCAGGGAAAGTGTCATTCAAATTGTAACTGTACAGAGTCACTGTTTATTCAGGGTAAGGTTCACTCACTGTGTAAGTGTACAGAGTCACTGTTTATTCAGTGTGAGGGTCAAACACTGTGTAACTGTACAGAATCACTGTTTATTCATGGGCAAGGGTCACTCATTGTGTAACTGTACAGACTCCCTATTTATTCAGGGTAATGATCACTCACTGTGCAACTGTACAGAATCACTGTTTATTGAGGGTGAGGATCACACACTGTGTGACTGTACAGAGTCACTGTTTATTCAGGGTGAGGGTCACTCACTGTGTAACTGTACAGAGTCACTGTTTATTCAGGGCAAAGATCACTCACTGTGTAAGTGTACAGAGTCACTGTTTATGCAGGGTAAGGGTCACTCACTGTGTCACTGTACAGAGTCACTGTTTATTCAGGGTATGGGACACTCACTGTTAACTGTACAGAGTCACTGTCTTTTCAGGGTAAGGATCACTCAGTGTGTAACTGTACAGAGGCACTGTTTATTCAGGGTATTTGTCACTCACTTTTAACTGTACAGAGTCACTGTTTATTCAGGGTAAGGATCACTCACTGTGTAACTGTACAGAGTCACTGCTTATTCAGGGTATGGATCACTCACTGTGTAACTGTACGGAGTCACTGTTTATTCAGGGTAACGATCACTAACTGTGTAACTGCACAGAGTCATTGTTTATTCAGGGTAAGGATCACTCACTGTGTAACTGTACAGAGTCACTGTTTATTCAGGGTAAGGGTCACTCACTGTGTAACTGTACAGAGTCACTGTTTATTCAGGGTAAGGATCACTCACTGTGTAACTGTACAGAGTCACTGTTTATTCAGGGTGAGAGTCACTCAACGTGTAACTGTACAGAGTCACTATTTATTCTGGGTAATGATCACTCACTGTGTAACTGTACAGAGTCACTGTTTGTTCAGGCTAAGGATCAATCACTGTGTAACTGTACAGAGTCACTGTTTATTCAGGGTAAGGTCACTCACTGTGTAACTGTACAGAGTTGCTCTTTTTTCAGCGTGAGGATCACTCACTGGGTAACTGTAAATAGTCACTGTATTTCAGTGAACGGATCACTCACTGTGTAACTGTACAGAGTCATGTTAATTCTGGGTAAGGATCACTCACTGTGTATCTGTACAGAGTCACTGTGTATTCAGGGTAAGGTCAGTCTCAGCATAACTGTACAGAGTCACTGTTTATTCAGGTTAAGGGTTACTCACTGTGTAACTGTACAGAGTCACTGTTTATTCTGGGTAAGGATTACTCACTGTGTAACTGTACAGAGTCACTGTTTATTCAGGGTAAGGATCACTCACTTTGTTACTGTAAAGAGTCACTGTTTATTCAGGGTATGGATCACTCACTGTGTAACTGTACAGAGTCCCTGTTTATTCAGGGTAGGGATCACTCACTTTGTTACTGTAAAGAGTCACTGTTTATTCAGGGGAAGGATCACTCACTTTGTTACTGTAAAGAGTCACTGTTTATTCAGGGTAAGGGTCACTCACTGTGTAACTCTCCAGAGTCACTGTTTATTCAGAGTAAGGATAACTCACTGTGTAACTGTACTGAGTCACTGTTTATTCATGTAACGCATCACTCACTGTGTAACTGTACAGAGTCACTGTTTATTCAGGGTAAGGATCACTCACTTTGTTACTGTAAAGAGTCACAGTTTATTCAGGGTAAGGATCACTCACTTTGTTACTGTAAATAGTCACTGTTTATTCAGGGTAAGGATCACTCACTGTGTAACTGTACAGAGTCAATGTTAATTCAGGGTAAGGATTACTCACTGTGTAACTGTACATAGTCACTGTTTATTCAGGGAAAGGGTCACTCACTGTGTAACTGTACAGAGTCACTGTTTATTCAGGGTAAGGATCACTCACTCTGTAACTGTACAGAGTCACAGTTTATTCAGGGTAAGGATCACTCACTGTGTAACTGTACAGAGTCACAGTTTATTCAGGGTAAGGATCAATTACTGTGTAACTGTACAGAGTCGCTGTTTATTCAGGGAAAGTGTCATTCAAATTGTAACTGTACAGAGTCACTGTTTATTCAGGGTAAGGTTCACTCACTGTGTAAGTGTACAGAGTCACTGTTTATTCAGTGTGAGGGTCAAACAATGTGTAACTGTACAGAATCACTGTTTATTCATGGGCAAGGGTCACTCATTGTGTAACTGTACAGACTCCCTATTTATTCAGGGTAATGATCACTCACTGTGCAACTGTACAGAATCACTGTTTATTGAGGGTGAGGATCACACACTGTGTGACTGTACAGAGTCACTGTTTATTCAGGGTGAGGGTCACTCACTGTGTAACTGTACAGAGTCACTGTTTATTCAGGGCAAAGATCACTCACTGTGTAAGTGTACAGAGTCACTGTTTATACAGGGTAAGGGTCACTCACTGTGTCACTGTACAGAGTCACTGTTTATTCAGGGTAAGGATAACTCACTATGTAACTGTAGAGAGTCACTGTTTATTCAGGGTAAGGATCACTCACTGCGTAACTGTACAGAGTCACTGTTTATTCAGGGTAAGGGTCACTCACTGTCTAACTGTACAGAGTCACTGTTTATTCAGGGTGAGGATCACTCACTGTGTAACTGTACAGTGTCACTGTTTATTCAGGGTAAGGATCACTCACTGTGTAACTGTACACAGTCACTGTTATTCAGTGTAAGGATCACTCACTGTGTAACTGTATATATTCACTGTGTATTCAGGGTAAGGATCAATCACTGTGTAACTGTACAGAGTCACTGTTTATTAAGGCTAATGTCACTCACTGTGTAACTGTACAGAGTCACTATTTATTCGGGGTAATGATCACTCACTGTGTAACTGTACAGAGTCACTGTTTATTCAGGGTAAGGATCTCTCACAGTGTAACTGTACAGAGTCACTGTTTATTCAGGGTAAGGATCACTCACTGTGTAACTGTACAGAGTTACTGTTTATTCAGGGTAAGGGTCACTCACTGTGTAACTGTACAGAGTCACTGTTTATTCAGGGTATTGGTCACTCAGTGTGTAACTGTACAGAGTCTCTGTTTATTCAGGGCAAGGGTCACTCTCTGGGTAACTGTACAGAGTCTCTATTTATTCAGGGTAAAGATCACTCACTGTGTAACTGTACAGAGTCACTGTTTATTCAGGGTAAGCGTCACTCACTGTGTAACTGTACAGAGTTTCAATTTATTCAGGGTAAGGTTCACTCACTGTGTTACTGTACAGAGTCTCTGTCTATTTTGGTTAAGGTTCACTGTCTGTGTAACTGTGCAGATTCACTGTATATTCAGGGTAAGGATCACTCACTGTCTAACTGTTCAGAGTCACTGTTTATTCAGGGTAATGATCACTCACTGTGTAACTGTACAGAGTCACTGTTTATTCAGGGTAAGGATCACTCACTGTAACTGTACAGAGTCACTGTTTATTCAGTGTAAGGATCACTCACTGTGTAACTGTACAGAGTCACTGTTTATTCAGGGTAAGGATCACTCGCTGTGTAACTGTACAGAGTCACTGTTTATTCAGGGAAAGGATCACTCACGGTGTAACTTTACAGAGTCACTGTTTATTCAGGGTAAGGATCACTCACTGTGTAACTGTACAGAGTCACTGTTTATTCAGGGTAAAGTTCACTCACTGTGTAACTGTACAGAGTCACTGTTTATTCAGGGTAAGGATCACTCACTGTAACTGTACAGAGTCACTGTTTATTCAGTGTAAGGATCACTCACTGTGTAACTGTACAGAGTCACTGTTTATTCAGGGTAAGGATCACTCGCTGTGTAACTGTACAGAGTCACTGTTTATTCAGGGAAAGTGTCATTCAAATTGTAACTGTACAGAGTCACTGTTTATTCAGTGTGAAGATCACTCACTGTGTAACTGTACAGAGTCACTGTTTATTCAGGGTAAGGGTCACTCACTGTGTAACTGTACAGAGTCACTGTTTATTCAGGCTAAGGTTCAGTCACTGTGTAACTGTACAGAGTCACTGTTTATTCAGGGTGAGAGTCACTCAACGTGTAACTGTACAGAGTCACTATTTATTCTGGGTAATGATCACTCACTGTGTAACTGTACAGAGTCACTGTTTGTTCAGGCTAAGGATCAATCACTGTGTAACTGTACAGAGTCACTGTTTATTCAGGGTAAGGTCACTCACTGTGTAACTGTACAGAGTTGCTCTTTTTTCAGCGTGAGGATCACTCACTGGGTAACTGTAAATAGTCACTGTTTATTCAGGGTGAGGATCACTCACTGTGTAACTGTACAGAGTCATGTTAATTCTGGGTAAGGATCACTCACTGTGTATCTGTACAGAGTCACTGTGTATTCAGGGTAAGGTCAGTCTCAGCATAACTGTACAGAGTCACTGTTTATTCAGGTTAAGGGTTACTCACTGTGTAACTGTACAGAGTCACTGTTTATTCTGGGTAAGGATCACTCACTGTGTAACTGTACAGAGTCACTGTTTATTCAGGGTAAGGATCACTCACTTTGTTACTGTAAAGAGTCACTGTTTATTCAGGGTATGGATCACTCACTGTGTAACTGTACAGAGTCCCTGTTTATTCAGGGTAGGGATCACTCACTTTGTTACTGTAAAGAGTCACTGTTTATTCAGGGTAAGGGTCACTCACTGTGTAACTCTACAGAGTCACTGTTTATTCAGAGTAAGGATAACTCACTGTGTAACTGTACTGAGTCACTGTTTATTCATGTAACGCATCACTCACTGTGTAACTGTACAGAGTCACTGTTTATTCAGGGTCAGGATCACTCACTTTGTTACTGTAAAGAGTCACAGTTTATTCAGGGTAAGGATCACTCACTTTGTTACTGTAAATAGTCACTGTTTATTCAGGGTAAGGATCACTCACTGTGTAACTGTACAGAGTCACTGTTTATTCAGGGTAAGGATTACTCACTGTGTAACTGTACATAGCCACTGTTTATTCAGGGAAAGGGTCACTCACTGTGTAACTGTACAGAGTCACTGTTTATTCAGGGTAAGGATCACTCACTCTGTAACTGTACAGAGTCACAGTTTATTCAGGGTAAGGATCACTCACTGTGTAACTGTACAGAGTCACAGTTTATTCAGGGTAAGGATCAATTACTGTGTAACTGTACAGAGTCGCTGTTTATTCAGGGAAAGTGTCATTCAAATTGTAACTGTACAGAGTCACTGTTTATTCAGGGTAAGGTTCACTCACTGTGTAAGTGTACAGAGTCACTGTTTATTCAGTGTGAGGGTCAAACACTGTGTAACTGTACAGAATCACTGTTTATTCATGGGCAAGGGTCACTCATTGTGTAACTGTACAGACTCCCTATTTATTCAGGGTAATGATCACTCACTGTGCAACTGTACAGAATCACTGTTTATTGAGGGTGAGGATCACACACTGTGTGACTGTACAGAGTCACTGTTTATTCAGGGTGAGGGTCACTCACTGTGTAACTGTACAGAGTCACTGTTTATTCAGGGCAAAGATCACTCACTGTGTAAGTGTACAGAGTCACTGTTTATACAGGGTAAGGGTCACTCACTGTGTCACTGTACAGAGTCACTGTTTATTCAGGGTATGGGACACTCACTGTTAACTGTACAGAGTCACTGTTTATTCAGGGTAAGGATCACTCACTGTGTAACTGTACAGAGTCACTGCTTATTCAGGGTATGGATCACTCACTCTGTAACTGTACGGAGTCACTGTTTATTCAGGGTAACGATCACTAACTGTGTAACTGCACAGAGTCATTGTTTATTCAGGGTAAGGATCAGTCACTGTGTAACTGTACAGAGTCACTGTTTATTCAGGGTGAGAGTCACTCAACGTGTAACTGTACAGAGTCACTATTTATTCTGGGTAATGATCACTCACTGTGTAACTGTACAGAGTCACTGTTTGTTCAGGCTAAGGATCAATCACTGTGTAACTGTACAGAGTCATTGTTTATTCAGGGTAAGGTCACTCACTGTGTAACTGTACAGAGTTGCTCTTTTTTCAGCGTTAGGATCACTCACTGGGTAACTGTAAATAGTCACTGTATTTCAGTGAACGGATCACTCACTGTGTAACTGTACAGAGTCATGTTAATTCTGGGTAAGGATCACTCACTGTGTATCTGTACAGAGTCACTGTGTATTCAGGGTAAGGTCAGTCTCAGCATAACTGTACAGAGTCACTGTTTATTCAGGTTAAGGGTTACTCACTGTGTAACTGTACAGAGTCACTGTTTATTCTGGGTAAGGATTACTCACTGTGTAACTGTACAGAGTCACTGTTTATTCAGGGTAAGGATCACTCACTTTGTTACTGTAAAGAGTCACTGTTTATTCAGGGTATGGATCACTCACTGTGTAACTGTACAGAGTCCCTGTTTATTCAGGGTAGGGATCACTCACTTTGTTACTGTAAAGAGTCACTGTTTATTCAGGGGAAGGATCACTCACTTTGTTACTGTAAAGAGTCACTGTTTATTCAGGGTAAGGGTCACTCACTGTGTAACTCTCCAGAGTCACTGTTTATTCAGAGTAAGGATAACTCACTGTGTAACTGTACTGAGTCACTGTTTATTCATGTAACGCATCACTCACTGTGTAACTGTACAGAGTCACTATTTATTCAGGGTAAGGATCACTCACTTTGTTACTGTAAAGAGTCACAGTTTATTCAGGGTAAGGATCACTCACTTTGTTACTGTAAATAGTCACTGTTTATTCAGGGTAAGGATCACTCACTGTGTAACTGTACAGAGTCAATGTTAATTCAGGGTAAGGATTACTCACTGTGTAACTGTACATAGTCACTGTTTATTCAGGGAAAGGGTCACTCACTGTGTAACTGTACAGAGTCACTGTTTATTCAGGGTAAGGATCACTCACTCTGTAACTGTACAGAGTCACAGTTTATTCAGGGTAAGGATCACTCACTGTGTAACTGTACAGAGTCACAGTTTATTCAGGGTAAGGATCAATTACTGTGTAACTGTACAGAGTTGCTGTTTATTCAGGGAAAGTGTCATTCAAATTGTAACTGTACAGAGTCACTGTTTATTCAGGGTAAGGTTCACTCACTGTGTAAGTGTACAGAGTCACTGTTTATTCAGTGTGAGGGTCAAACAATGTGTAACTGTACAGAATCACTGTATATTCATGGGCAAGGGTCACTCATTGTGTAACTGTACAGACTCCCTATTTATTCAGGGTAATGATCACTCACTGTGCAACTGTACAGAATCACTGTTTATTGAGGGTGAGGATCACACACTGTGTGACTGTACAGAGTCACTGTTTATTCAGGGTGAGGGTCACTCACTGTGTAACTGTACAGAGTCACTGTTTATTCAGGGCAAAGATCACTCACTGTGTAAGTGTACAGAGTCACTGTTTATACAGGGTAAGGGTCACTCACTGTGTCACTGTACAGAGTCACTGTTTATTCAGGGTAAGGATAACTCACTATGTAACTGTAGAGAGTCACTGTTTATTCAGGGTAAGGATCACTCACTGCGTAACTGTACAGAGTCACTGTTTATTCAGGGTAAGGGTCACTCACTGTCTAACTGTACAGAGTCACTGTTTATTCAGGGTGAGGATCACTCACTGTGTAACTGTACAGTGTCACTGTTTATTCAGGGTAAGGATCACTCACTGTGTAACTGTACACAGTCACTGTTATTCAGTGTAAGGATCACTCACTGTGTAACTGTATATATTCACTGTGTATTCAGGGTAAGGATCAATCACTGTGTAACTGTACAGAGTCACTGTTTATTAAGGCTAATGTCACTCACTGTGTAACTGTACAGAGTCACTATTTATTCGGGGTAATGATCACTCACTGTGTAACTGTACAGAGTCACTGTTTATTCAGGGTAAGGATCTCTCACAGTGTAACTGTACAGAGTCACTGTTTATTCAGGGTAAGGATCACTCACTGTGTAACTGTACAGAGTTACTGTTTATTCAGGGTAAGGGTCACTCACTGTGTAACTGTACAGAGTCACTGTTTATTCAGGGTATTGGTCACTCAGTGTGTAACTGTACAGAGTCTCTGTTTATTCAGGGCAAGGGTCACTCTCTGGGTAACTGTACAGAGTCTCTGTTTATTCAGGGTAAAGATCACTCACTGTGTAACTGTACAGAGTCACTGTTTATTCAGGGTAAGCGTCACTCACTGTGTAACTGTACAGAGTTTCAATTTATTCAGGGTAAGGTTCACTCACTGTGTTACTGTACAGAGTCTCTGTCTATTTTGGTTAAGGTTCACTCTCTGTGTAACTGTGCAGATTCACTGTATATTCAGGGTAAGGATCACTCACTGTCTAACTGTTCAGAGTCACTGTTTATTCAGGGTAATGATCACTCACTGTGTAACTGTACAGAGTCACTGTTTATTCAGGGAAAGGATCACTCACGGTGTAACTTTACAGAGCCACTGTTTATTCAGGGTAAGGATCACTCACTGTGTAACTGTACAGAGTCACTGTTTATTCAGGGTAAAGTTCACTCACTGTGTAACTGTACAGAGTCACTGTTTATTCAGGGTAAGGATCACTCACTGTAACTGTACAGAGTCACTGTTTATTCAGTGTAAGGATCACTCACTGTGTAACTGTACAGAGTCACTGTTTATTCAGGGTAAGGATCACTGGCTGTGTAACTGTACAGAGTCACTGTTTATTCAGGGAAAGTGTCATTCAAATTGTAACTGTACAGAGTCACTGTTTATTCAGTGTGAAGATCACTCACTGTGTAACTGTACAGAGTCACTGTTTATTCAGGGTAAGGGTCACTCACTGTGTAACTGTACAGAGTCACTGTTTATTCAGGCTAAGGTTCAGTCACTGTGTAACTGTACAGAGTCACTGTTTATTCAGGGTGTGAGTCACTCAACGTGTAACTGTACAGAGTCACTATTTATTCTGGGTAATGATCACTCACTGTGTAACTGTACAGAGTCACTGTTTGTTCAGGCTAAGGATCAATCACTGTGTAACTGTACAGAGTCACTGTTTATTCAGGGTAAGGTCACTCACTGTGTAACTGTACAGAGTTGCTCTTTTTTCAGCGTGAGGATCACTCACTGGGTAACTGTAAATAGTCACTGTATGTCAGTGAACGGATCACACACTGTGTAACTGTACAGAGTCATGTTAATTCTGGGTAAGGATCACTCACTGTGTATCTGTACAGAGTCACTGTGTATTCAGGGTAAGGTCAGTCTCAGCATAACTGTACAGAGTCACTGTTTATTCAGGTTAAGGGTTACTCACTGTGTAACTGTACAGAGTCACTGTTTATTCTGGGTAAGGATCACTCACTGTGTAACTGTACAGAGTCACTGTTTATTCAGGGTAAGGATCACTCACTTTGTTACTGTAAAGAGTCACTGTTTATTCAGGGTATGGATCACTCACTGTGTAACTGTACAGAGTCCCTGTTTATTCAGGGTAGGGATCACTCACTTTGTTACTGTAAAGAGTCACTGTTTATTCAGGGTAAGGGTCACTCACTGTGTAACTCTACAGAGTCACTGTTTATTCAGAGTAAGGATAACTCACTTTGTAACTGTACTGAGTCACTGTTTATTCATGTAACGCATCACTCACTGTGTAACTGTACAGAGTCACTGTTTATTCAGGGTAAGGATCACTCACTTTGTTACTGTAAAGAGTCACAGTTTATTCAGGGTAAGGATCACTCACTTTGTTACTGTAAATAGTCACTGTTTATTCAGGGTAAGGATCACTCACTGTGTAACTGTACAGAGTCACTGTTTATTCAGGGTAAGGATTACTCACTGTGTAACTGTACATAGCCACTGTTTATTCAGGGAAAGGGTCACTCACTGTGTAACTGTACAGAGTCACTGTTTATTCAGGGTAAGGATCACTCACTCTGTAACTGTACAGAGTCACAGTTTATTCAGGGTAAGGATCACTCACTGTGTAACTGTACAGAGTCACAGTTTATTCAGGGTAAGGATCAATTACTATGTAACTGTACAGAGTCGCTGTTTATTCAGGGAAAGTGTCATTCAAATTGTAACTGTACAGAGTCACTGTTTATTCAGGGTAAGGTTCACTCACTGTGTAAGTGTACAGAGTCACTGTTTATTCAGTGTGAGGGTCAAACACTGTGTAACTGTACAGAATCACTGTTTATTCATGGGCAAGGGTCACTCATTGTGTAACTGTACAGACTCCCTATTTATTCAGGGTAATGATCACTCACTGTGCAACTGTACAGAATCACTGTTTATTGAGGGTGAGGATCACACACTGTGTGACTGTACAGAGTCACTGTTTATTCAGGGTGAGGGTCACTCACTGTGTAACTGTACAGAGTCACTGTTTATTCAGGGCAAAGATCACTCACTGTGTAAGTGTACAGAGTCACTGTTTATACAGGGTAAGGGTCACTCACTGTGTCACTGTACAGAGTCACTGTTTATTCAGAGTATGGGACACTCACTGTTAACTGTACAGAGTCACTGTTTATTCAGGGTAAGGATCACTCACTGTGTAACTGTACAGAGTCACTGCTTATTCAGGGTATGGATCACTCACTCTGTAACTGTACGGAGTCACTGTTTATTCAGGGTAACGATCACTAACTGTGTAACTGCACAGAGTCATTGTTTATTCAGGGTAAGGATCACTCACTGTGTAACTGTACAGAGTCACTGTTTATTCAGGGTGAGAGTCACTCAACGTGTAACTGTACAGAGTCACTATTTATTCTGGGTAATGATCACTCACTGTGTAACTGTACAGAGTCACTGTTTGTTCAGGCTAAGGATCAATCACTGTGTAACTGTACAGAGTCATTGTTTATTCAGGGTAAGGTCACTCACTGTGTAACTGTACAGAGTTGCTCTTTTTTCAGCGTGAGGATCACTCACTGGGTAACTGTAAATAGTCACTGTTTATTCAGGGTGAGGATCACTCACTGTGTAACTGTACAGAGTCATGTTAATTCTGGGTAAGGATCACTCACTGTGTATCTGTACAGAGTCACTGTGTATTCAGGGTAAGGTCAGTCTCAGCATAACTGTACAGAGTCACTGTTTATTCAGGTTAAGGGTTACTCACTGTGTAACTGTACAGAGTCACTGTTTATTCTGGGTAAGGATTACTCACTGTGTAACTGTACAGAGTCACTGTTTATTCAGGGTAAGGATCACTCACTTTGTTACTGTAAAGAGTCACTGTTTATTCAGGGTATGGATCACTCACTGTGTAACTGTACAGAGTCCCTGTTTATTCAGGGTAGGGATCACTCACTTTGTTACTGTAAAGAGTCACTGTTTATTCAGGGGAAGGATCACTCACTTTGTTACTGTAAAGAGTCACTGTTTATTCAGGGTAAGGGTCACTCACTGTGTAACTCTCCAGAGTCACTGTTTATTCAGAGTAAGGATAACTCACTGTGTAACTGTACTGAGTCACTGTTTATTCATGTAACGCATCACTCACTGTGTAACTGTACAGAGTCACTGTTTATTCAGGGTAAGGATCACTCACTTTGTTACTGTAAAGAGTCACAGTTTATTCAGGGTAAGGATCACTCACTTTGTTACTGTAAATAGTCACTGTTTATTCAGGGTAAGGATCACTCACTGTGTAACTGTACAGAGTCAATGTTAATTCAGGGTAAGGATTACTCACTGTGTAACTGTACATAGTCACTGTTTATTCAGGGAAAGGGTCACTCACTGTGTAACTGTACAGAGTCACTGTTTATTCAGGGTAAGGATCACTCACTGTGTAACTGTACAGAGTCACAGTTTATTCAGGGTAAGGATCACTCACTGTGTAACTGTACAGAGTCACAGTTTATTCAGGGTAAGGATCAATTACTGTGTAACTGTACAGAGTCGCTGTTTATTCAGGGAAAGTGTCATTCAAATTGTAACTGTACAGAGTCACTGTTTATTCAGGGTAAGGTTCACTCACTGTGTAAGTGTACAGAGTCACTGTTTATTCAGTGTGAGGGTCAAACACTGTGTAACTGTACAGAATCACTGTTTATTCATGGGCAAGGGTCACTCATTGTGTAACTGTACAGACTCCCTATTTATTCAGGGTAATGATCACTCACTGTGCAACTGTACAGAATCACTGTTTATTGAGGGTGAGGATCACACACTGTGTGACTGTACAGAGTCACTGTTTATTCAGGGTGAGGGTCACTCACTGTGTAACTGTACAGAGTCACTGTTTATTCAGGGCAAAGATCACTCACTGTGTAAGTGTACAGAGTCACTGTTTATACAGGGTAAGGGTCACTCACTGTGTCACTGTACAGAGTCACTGTTTATTCAGGGTATGGGACACTCACTGTTAACTGTACAGAGTCACTGTCTTTTCAGGGTAAGGATCACTCAGTGTGTAACTGTACAGAGGCACTGTTTATTCAGGGTATGGGTCACTCACTTTTAACTGTACAGAGTCACTGTTTATTCAGGGTAAGGATCACTCACTGTGTAACTGTACAGAGTCACTGCTTATTCAGGGTATGGATCACTCACTGTGTAACTGTACAGAGTCACTGTTTATTCAGGGTAACGATCACTAACTGTGTAACTGCACAGAGTCATTGTTTATTCAGGGTAAGGATCAGTCACTGTGTAACTGTACAGAGTCACTGTTTATTCAGGGTAAGGGTCACTCACTGTGTAACTGTACAGAGTCACTGTTTATTCAGGGTAAGGGTCACTCACTGTGTAACTGTACAGAGTCACTGTTTATTCAGGGTAAGGGTCACTCACTGTGTAACTGTACAGAGTCACTGTTTATTCAGGGTAAGGGTCACTCACAGTGTAACTGTACAGAGTCACTGCTTATTCCGGGTAAGGGTCACTCACTGTGTAACTGTACAGAGTCACTGTTTATTCAGGGTAAGGGTCACTCACTGTGTAAATGTACAGAATCACTGCTTATTCAGGGTAAGGGTCACTCACTGTGTAACTGTACAGAGTCACTGTTTATTCAGGGTAAGGATCACTCACTGTGTTACTGTACAGAGTCACTGTTTATTCAGGGTAACGATCACTCACTTTGTAACTGTACAGAGTCACTGTTTATTCAGCGTAAGGATCACTCACTGTGTTACTGTACGGCGTCACTGTTTATTGAGGGTAAGGGTCACTCACTGTGTAACTGTACAGAGTCACTGTTTATTCAGGTTATGGAGCACTCACCGTCTAACTGTACAGAGTCACTGTTTATTCAGGGTAAGAATCACTGACTGTGTAACTGTACAGAGTCAATGTTTATTCAGGGTATGGATCACTCACTTTGTAACTGTACAGAGTCACTATTTATTCAGGGTAAGGATCACTCACTGTGTAACTGTACAGAGTCACTGTTTATTCAGGGTAAGGATCACTCACTGTGTAACTGTACAGAGTCGCCGTTTATTCAGGGTAAGGATCACTCACTGTGTAACTGTACAGAGTCACTGTTTATTCAGGGTAAGGGTCACTCACTATAACTTTACAGAGTTACTGTTTATTCAGGGTAAGGGTCACTCACTGTGTAACTCTACAGAGTCACTGTTTATTCAGGGTATGGGTCACTCACCCTGTAACTGTACAGAGTCACTGTTTATTCAGGGTAAGGGTCAATCACTGTGTAACTGTACAGAGTCACCGTTCATTCAGGGTAAGGATCACTTACTGTGCATGTGTACTGATTCACTGTTTATTCAGGGAAAGGGTCACTCACTATGTAACTGACCCGATTCACGGTTTACTCAGCAGGGTATGGGTCACTTTCTGTGTGACTGTACAGAATCCCTGTTTATTCAGGGTAATGATCACTCACAGTGTAACGGTACAGAGTCACTGTTTATTCAGGGTAAGGATCACTCACTGTCTAACTGCACAGAATCACTGTTTGTTCAGGGTAAGGATACTCACTGTGTAACTGTATGGAGTCACTATTTATTCAGGACATGGATGACTCACTGTGTAACTGTACAGAGTCACTGTTTAATCAGGGTAAGGGTCACTCACTGTGTAACTGTACAGAGTCACTGTTTATACAGGGTAAGGATCACTCACTGTGTAACTGTACAGAGTCACTGTTTTTTCAGGGTGAGGATCACTCACTCTGCAACTGTACAGACTCACTGTTTATTCAGGGTAAGGATCACTCACTGTGTAACTGTACAGAGTCACTGTTTATTCAGGGTAAGGATCACTCTATGTGTAACTGTACAGAGCCACTGTTTATTCAGGGTATGGATCACTCAATGTGTAACTGTACAGAGTCACTTTTCATTCAGGGTAAGGATCACTCAATGTGTAACTGTACAGAGTCACTGTTTATTCAGGGTAAGGATCACTCACTGTGTAACTGTACAGAGTCACTGTTAATTCAGGGTATGGATCACTCACTGTGTAACTGTACAGCGTCACTGTTTATACAGGGTAAGGGTTACTCACTGTGTAACTGTACAGAGTCACTGTTAATTCAGGGTATGGATCACTCACTGTGTAACTGTACAGAGTCACTGTTAATTCAGGGTATGGATCACTCACTGTGTAACTGTACAGAGCCACTGTTTATTCAGGGTAAGGATCACTCACTGTGTAACTGTACAGAGTCACTGTTAATTCAGGGTATGGATCACTCACTGTGTAACTGTACAGAGCCACTGTTTATTCAGGGTATGGATCACTCAATGTGTAACTGTACAGAGTCACTTTTCATTCAGGGTAAGGATCACTCAATGTGTAACTGTACAGAGTCACTGTTTATTCAGGGTAAGGATCACTCACTGTGTAACTGTACAGAGTCACTGTTTATTCAGGGTAAGGATCACTCACTGTGTAACTGTACAGAGTCACTATTTATTCAGGCTATGGACACTCACTGTCTAACAGTACAGAGTCACTGTTTTTTCAGGGTGAGGATCACTCACTGTGTAACTGTGCAGAATCACTGTTTATTCAGGGTGAGGATCACTCACTGTGTAACTGTACAGATTCACTGTTTATTCAGGGTATGGGTCACTCACTGTGTCACTGTACAGAGTCACTGTTTATTCAGGGTAAGGATCCCTCACTGTGTAGTTGTACAGAGTCATTGTTTATTCAGGGTAAGGGTCACTCACTGTGTAACTGTACAGAGTCACTGTTTATTCAGGGTAAGGATCACTCTCTGTGTAACTGTACAGAGTCACTGTTTATTCAGGGTAGGGGTCACTCACTGTGTAACTGTACAGAGGCACTGTTTATTCAGGGTAAGGGTCACTCACTGTGTAACTGTACAGAGTCACTGTTTATTCAGGGTAAGGATCACTCACTGTGCAACTGTCCTGAGTCACTGTTTATTCAGGGTAAGGATCACCCACTGTGTAACTGTACTGAGTCACTGTTTATTCAGGGTAAGGATCACTCACTGTGTAACTGTACAGAGTCACTGTTTATTCAGGGTAAGGTCACTCACTTTGTAACTGTACAGATTCACTGTTTATTCAGGTTAAGGATCACTCACTGTGTAACTGTACAGAGTCACTGTTTATTCAGGTTAAGGATTACTCACTGTGTAACTGTACAGAGTCAATGTTTATTCAGGGTTAGTGTCACTCACTGTGTCACTGTACAGAGTCACTGTTTATTCAGGGTAAGGGTCACTCACTGTGTAACTGTACAGAGTCACTGTTCATTCTGGCAAAGGATCACTCAATGTGTAACTGTACAGAGTCACTGTTTATTCAGGGTAAGGATCACTCATTGTGTAACTGTACAGAGTCACTGTTTATTCAGGGTCAGGGTCTCTCACTGTGTAACTGTACAGAGTCACTGTTTATTCAGGGTGAGGACCACTCACTGTGTAACTGTACAGAGTCACTGTTTATTCAGGGTAAGAGTCACTCACTGTGTAACTGTACAGAGTCACTGTTTATTCAGGGTAAGGATCACTCACTGTAACTGTACAGAGTCACTGTTTATTCAGTGTAAGGATCACTCACTGTGTAACTGTACAGAGTCACTGTTTATTCAGGGTAAGGATCACTCGCTGTGTAACTGTACAGAGTCACTGTTTATTCAGGGAAAGGATCACTCACGGTGTAACTTTACAGAGTCACTGTTTATTCAGGGTAAGGGTCACTCACTGTGTAACTGTACAGAGTCACTGTTCATTCTGGCAAAGGATCACTCAATGTGTAACTGTACAGAGTCACTGTTTATTCAGGGTAAGGATCACTCATTGTGTAACTGTACAGAGTCACTGTTTATTCAGGGTCAGGGTCTCTCACTGTGTAACTGTACAGAGTCACTGTTTATTCAGGGTGAGGACCACTCACTGTGTAACTGTACAGAGTCACTGTTTATTCAGGGTAAGAGTCACTCACTGTGTAACTGTACAGAGTCACTGTTTATTCAGGGTAAGGATCACTCACTGTAACTGTACAGAGTCACTGTTTATTCAGTGTAAGGATCACTCACTGTGTAACTGTACAGAGTCACTGTTTATTCAGGGTAAGGATCACTCGCTGTGTAACTGTACAGAGTCACTGTTTATTCAGGGAAAGGATCACTCACGGTGTAACTTTACAGAGTCACTGTTTATTCAGGGTAAGGATCACTCACTGTGTAACTGTACAGAGTCACTGTTTATTCAGGGTAAAGTTCACTCACTGTGTAACTGTACAGAGTCACTGTTTATTCAGGGTAAGGATCACTCACTGTAACTGTACAGAGTCACTGTTTATTCAGTGTAAGGATCACTCACTGTGTAACTGTACAGAGTCACTGTTTATTCAGGGTAAGGATCACTCGCTGTGTAACTGTACAGAGTCACTGTTTATTCAGGGAAAGTGTCATTCAAATTGTAACTGTACAGAGTCACTGTTTATTCAGGGTGAGGACCACTCACTGTGTAACTGTACAGAGTCACTGTTTATTCAGGGTAAGAGTCACTCACTGTGTAACTGTACAGAGTCACTGTTTATTCAGGGTAAGGATCACTCACTGTAACTGTACAGAGTCACTGTTTATTCAGTGTAAGGATCACTCACTGTGTAACTGTACAGAGTCACTGTTTATTCAGGGTAAGGATCACTCGCTGTGTAACTGTACAGAGTCACTGTTTATTCAGGGAAAGGATCACTCACGGTGTAACTTTACAGAGTCACTGTTTATTCAGGGTAAGGGTCACTCACTGTGTAACTGTACAGAGTCACTGTTCATTCTGGCAAAGGATCACTCAATGTGTAACTGTACAGAGTCACTGTTTATTCAGGGTAAGGATCACTCATTGTGTAACTGTACAGAGTCACTGTTTATTCAGGGTCAGGGTCTCTCACTGTGTAACTGTACAGAGTCACTGTTTATTCAGGGTGAGGACCACTCACTGTGTAACTGTACAGAGTCACTGTTTATTCAGGGTAAGAGTCACTCACTGTGTAACTGTACAGAGTCACTGTTTATTCAGGGTAAGGATCACTCACTGTAACTGTACAGAGTCACTGTTTATTCAGTGTAAGGATCACTCACTGTGTAACTGTACAGAGTCACTGTTTATTCAGGGTAAGGATCACTCGCTGTGTAACTGTACAGAGTCACTGTTTATTCAGGGAAAGGATCACTCACGGTGTAACTTTACAGAGTCACTGTTTATTCAGGGTAAGGATCACTCACTGTGTAACTGTACAGAGTCACTGTTTATTCAGGGTAAAGTTCACTCACTGTGTAACTGTACAGAGTCACTGTTTATTCAGGGTAAGGATCACTCACTGTAACTGTACAGAGTCACTGTTTATTCAGTGTAAGGATCACTCACTGTGTAACTGTACAGAGTCACTGTTTATTCAGGGTAAGGATCACTCGCTGTGTAACTGTACAGAGTCACTGTTTATTCAGGGAAAGTGTCATTCAAATTGTAACTGTACAGAGTCACTGTTTATTCAGTGTGAAGATCACTCACTGTGTAACTGTACAGAGTCACTGTTTATTCAGGGTAAGGGTCACTCACTGTGTAACTGTACAGAGTCACTGTTTATTCAGGCTAAGGTTCAGTCACTGTGTAACTGTACAGAGTCACTGTTTATTCAGGGTGAGAGTCACTCAACGTGTAACTGTACAGAGTCACTATTTATTCTGGGTAATGATCACTCACTGTGTAACTGTACAGAGTCACTGTTTGTTCAGGCTAAGGATCAATCACTGTGTAACTGTACAGAGTCACTGTTTATTCAGGGTAAGGTCACTCACTGTGTAACTGTACAGAGTTGCTCTTTTTTCAGCGTGAGGATCACTCACTGGGTAACTGTAAATAGTCACTGTTTATTCAGGGTGAGGATCACTCACTGTGTAACTGTACAGAGTCATGTTAATTCTGGGTAAGGATCACTCACTGTGTATCTGTACAGAGTCACTGTTTATTCAGGGTAAGGATCACTCATTGTGTAACTGTACAGAGTCACTGTTTATTCAGGGTCAGGGTCTCTCACTGTGTAACTGTACAGAGTCACTGTTTATTCAGGGTGAGGACCACTCACTGTGTAACTGTACAGAGTCACTGTTTATTCAGGGTAAGAGTCACTCACTGTGTAACTGTACAGAGTCACTGTTTATTCAGGGTAATGATCACTCACTGTGTAACTGTACAGAGTCACTGTTTATTCAGGGTCAGGGTCTTTCACTGTGAAACTGTTCAGATTCACTGTTTATTCAGGGTAAAGATCACTCACTGTGTAACTGTACTGAGTCACTGTATATTCTTTGCAATGGTGACTCACTGTTTAACGGTACAGAGTCACTGTTTATTCAGGGAAAGGATCACTCACTGTGTAACTGTACAGAGTCACTGTTTATTCAGTGTAAAGATCACTCACTGTGTAACTGTACTGAGTCACTGTATATTCTTTGCAATGGTGACTCACTGTTTAACTGTACAGAGTCACTGTTTATTCAGCAGGGTAAGGGTCACTCTCTGTGTAACTGTACAGAGTTGCTGTTTATTCAGTGTAAGGATCACTCACTGTGTCACTGTACTGAGTCACTGTTTATTCAGGGTGAGTGTCACTCACTGTGTAACTGTACAGAGTCACTGTTTATTCAGGGTAAGGATCACTCACTGTTTAACTGTACAGAGTCACTGTTTATTCAGGGTAAGGGTCACTCACTGTGTAACAGTACAGAGTCACTGTTTATTCAGGCTAAGGATCACTCACTGTGTAACTGTACAGTGTCACTGTTTCTTCAGCAGGGTAAGGATCACTCACTGTGTAACTGTACAGAGTCACTGTTTATTCAGTGCAATGGTGACTCACTGTTTAATGGTACAGAGTCACTGTTTATTCAGGGTAAGGGTCACTCACTGTGTAACTGTACAGAGTCACTGTTTATTCAGTACAATGGTGACTCACTGTTTAATGGTACAGAGTCACTGTTTATTCAGGGTAAGGTTCACTCACTGTGTAACTGTACAGAGTCACTGTTTATTCAGGGTAAAGATCACTCACTGTGTAACTGTACAGAGTCACTGTTTATTCAGTGCAATGGTGACTCACTGTTTAATGGTACAGAGTCACTGTTTAATCAGGATAAGGGTCACACACTGTGTAACTGTGCAGAGTCACTGTTTATTCAGGGTAAGGATCACTCACTGTGTAACTGTACAGAGTCACTGTTTATTCTGGGTCAGGATCACTCACTGTGTAACTGGACATTGTCACTGTTTATTCAGGGTAAGTGTCACTCACTGTGTAACTGTGCAGAGTCACTGTTTATTCAGGGTAAGGATCACTCACTGTGTAACCGTACAGAGTCACTGTTTATTCAGGAAAGTGTCATTCAAAGTGTAACTGTACAGAATCCCTGTTTATTCAGGGTAAGGATCACTCACTGTGTAACTGTACAGAGTAACTGTTTATTCAGGGTAAGGATCACTCACTGTGTAACTGTACAGAGTCACTGGTTATTCAGGGTAAGGGTCACTCACCTTATCACTGTACAGAGTCACTGTTTATTCAGGGTAATGGTCACTAACTGTGTAAGTGTAGAGAGTCACTGTTTTTTCAGGTTATGGGTCACTCACTGTGTAACTGTACAGTGTCAGTGTTTATTCTGTGCAAGATTCACTCAATGTGCAACTGAACATAGTCACTGTTTATTCTGGGCAAGAATCACTCACTGTGTAACTGTACAGAGTCACTGTTTATTCAGGGTAAAGGTCACTCACTGTGTAACTGTACAGAGTCACTGTTTATCCAGGGTAAGGATCAATCTCTGAGTAACTGTACAGAGTCACTGTTTATTCAGGGTGAGGATCACTCACTGTGTAACTGATCATAGACACTGTTTATGCTGAGCAAGAATCACTCACTGTGTAACTGTACAGAGTCACTGTTTATTCAGGGCAAGTGTCATTCACTCTGCAACTGTACAGAATCCCTTCTTATTCTGGGTAAGGATCACTGACTGAGTAACTGTACAGAGTCACTGTTTATTCAGGGTAAGGGTCACTCACTGTGTAACTGTACAGAGTCATGTTTATTCAGGGTAAGGATCACTCACTGTGTAACTGTACAGAGTCACTGTTTATTCAGGGTAATGGTCACTCACTGTGTAAATGTACAGGGTCACCACCTATTCAGGGTATGGGTCACTCACTGTTTAACTGTACAGAGTCGCTTTGTATTCAGGAAAGTGTCATTCAAATTGTAACTGTACAGAATCCCTGTTTATTCAGGGTAAGGATCACTCACTGTGTAACTGTACAGAGTCACTGTTTATTCAGGGTAAGGATCACTCACTGTGTAACTGTACAGAGTCACTGGTTATTCAGGGTAATTGTCACTCACTGTGTAAGTGTAGAGAGTCACTGTTTTTTCAGGGTATGGGTCACTCACTGTGTAACTGTACAGAGTCACTGTTTATTCTGTGCAAGATTCACTCAATGTTCAACTGAACATAGTCACTGTTTATTCTGGGCAAGAATCACTCACTGTGTAACTGTACAGAGTCACTGTTTATTCAGGGTAAAGGTCACTCACTGTGTAACTGTACAGACTCACTGTTTATTCAGGGTGAGGATCACTCACTGTGTAACTGAACATAGACACTGTTTATTCAGGGCATGGGTTACTCACTGTGTAACTGTACTGAGTCACTGTTTATTGAGGGTGAGGATCACTCACTGTGTAACTGTACAGAGTCACTGTTTATTCAGGGTATGTATCACTCACTGTGTAACTGTACAGGGTCACTGTTTATTCAGGGTAAGGATCACTCACTGTGTAACTGTACAGAGTCACTGTTTATTCAGGGTAAGGGTCACTCACTGTGTCACTGTACAGAGTCACTGTTTATTGAGGGTAAGGGTCACTCACTGTGTAACTGTACAGAGTCACTGTTTATTCAGGCAAAGGATCACTCAATGTGTAACTGTACAGAGTCACTGTTTATTCAGGGTCATGGTCTCTCACTGTGTAACTGTACAGAGTCACTGTTTATTCAGGGTGAGGACCACTCACTGTGTAACTGTACAGAGTCACTGTTTATTAAGGGTAAGGGTCACTCACTGTGTAACTGTACAGAGTCACTGTTTATTCAGGGTAACGATCACTCAATGTGTAACTGTACAGAGTCAATGTTTATTCAGGGTAAGGATCACTCACTGTGTAACTGTACAGAGTCACTGTTTATTCAGGGTAAGGGTCACTCACTCTGTAACTGTACAGAATCAATGTTTATTCAGTGTAAGGATCACTCACTGTGTAACTGTACAGAGTCACTGTTTATTCAGGGTCAGGGTCTTTCACTGTGAAACTGTTCAGAGTCACTGTTTATTCAGGGTAAGGATCACTCACTGTGTAACTGTACAGAGTCACTGTTTATTCAGGGTATAGATCACTCACTGTGTAACTGTACTGAGTCACTGTTTATTCTTTGCAATGGTGACTCACTGTTTAACGGTACAGAGTCACTGTTTATTCAGGGTAAGGATCACTCACTGTGTAACTGTACAGAGTCACTGTTTATTCAGGGTAAGGGTCACTCACTGTGTAACTGTACAGAGTCGCTGTTTATTCAGTGTAAGGATCACTCACTGTGTAACTGTACTGAGTCACTGTTTATTCAGGGTGAGTGTCACTCACTGTGTAACTGTACAGAGTCACTGTTTATTCAGGGTAAGGATCACTCACTGTGTAACTGTAGAGTGTCTCTGTTTATTCAGGGTAAGGATCACTCACTGTGTAACTGTACAGAGTCTCTGTTTATTCAGGGAAAGTGTCATTCACTGTGTAACTGTACAGAGTCACTGTTTATTCAGAGTAAGGATCACTCACTGTGTAACTGTACAGAGTCACTGTTTATTCAGGGAAAGTGTCATTCACTGTGTAACTGTACAGAGTCACTGTTTATTCAGGGTAAGGATCACTCACTGTGTAACTCTACAGAGTCACTGTTTATTCAGCAGGGTAAGAATCACTCACTGTGTAACTGTACAGAGTCACTGTTTATTCAGTGCAATGGTGACTCACTGTTTAATGGTACAGAGTCACTGTTTATTCAGGGTAAGGGTCACTCACTGTGTAACTGTACAGAGTCACTGTTTATTCAGTGCAATGGTGACTCACTGTTTAATAGTACAGAGTCACTGTTTATTCAGGGTAAGGCTCACTCACTGTGTCACTGTACAGAGTCATTGTTTATTCAGTGCAATGGTGACTCACTGTTTAATGGTACAGAGTCACTGTTTATTCAGCGTAAGGATCACTCACTGTGTAACTGTGCAGAGTCACTGTTTATTCAGGGTAAGGATCACTCACTGTGTAACTGTACAGAGTCACTGTTTATTCTGGGTAATGATCACTCACTGTGTAACTGTACATTGTCACTGTTTATTCAGGGTAAGGGTCACTCACTGTGTAACTGTGCAGAGTCACTGTTTATTCAGGGTAAGGATCACTCACCGTGTAACTGTACAGAGTCACTGGTTATTCAGGTTAAGGGTCACTCACCTTATCACTGTACAGAGTCACTGTTTATTCAGGGTAAGGGTCACTCACTGTGTAACTGTACAGTGTCACTGTTTTTTCAGGGTAACGTTCACTCACTTTGTAACTGTACAGAGTCACTGTTTATTCAGGGTAAGGATCACTCACTCTGTAACTGTACAGAGTCACTGTTTATTCAGGGTAAGGATCACTCTCTGTGTAACTGTACAGAGTCACTGTTTATTCAGGGTAAGGGTTACTCACTGTGTAACTGTACAGAATCACTGTTTATTCAGGGTGAGGATCACTCACTGTGTAACTGTACAGAGTCACTGTTTATTCAGGGTAAGGATCACTCACTGTGTAACTGTGAAGAGTCATTGTTTATTCAGGGTAAGGATTTCTCACTCTATGGCTGTACAGTGTCACTGTTTATTCACAGGGTAATGTTCTCTCACTGTGTAACTGTACAGAGTCAGTGTTTATTCAGTCTAAGGTTCACTCACTATGTAACTGTACAGAGTCACTGATTATTCAGGGTAAGGATCACTCACTGTGTAACTGTACAGAGTCACTGTTTATTCAGGGTAAGTATCACTCACTGTGTAACTGTACAGTGTCAGGTTATTCAGGGTAAGGGCCACTCACTGTGTAACTGTACAGAGTCACTGTTTATTCTGGGTAAAGGTCAATCATTGTGTAACTGTACAGAGTCACTGTTTATTCACGGTAAGGATCATCACTATGTAACTGTACAGAGTCACTGTTTATTCAGGGTGAGGATCACTCACTGTGTAACTGTAATGATTCTCTGTTTATTCAGGTTAAGGTCACTCACAGTGTAACTGTACAGAGTCACTGTCTATTCAGGGTAAGGATCATCACAGTGTAAATGTACAGAGTCACTGTTTATTCAGGCTGCGGGTTACTTACTGTGTAACTGTATTGTGTCGCTGTGTATTCAAGCTAAGGTTCACTCACTATGTAACTGTACAGAGTCACTGTTTATTCAGGGTAAGGGTCACTCACTGTGTAACTGTAGAGAGTCACTTTTTATTCTGGGCAAGAATCACTCACTGTGTAACTGTAAAGAGTCACTGTTTATTCAGAGTGAGGATCACTCACTGTGTAACTGTACAGAGTCACTGGTTATTCAGGGTAAGGATCACTCACTGTGTAACTGTACAGAGTCACTGGTTATTCAGGGTTAGGATCACTCACTGTGTAACTGTACAGAGTCACTGTTTATTCAGGGTGAGGATCACTCACTGTGTAACTGTACAGAGTCACTGTTTATTCAGGGTATGGATCACTCACTGTGTAACTGTACAGATTCACTGTTTATTCAGGATAAGGATCACTCACTGTGTAACTGTACAGATGCAGTGTTTATTCAGGGTAAGGATCACTTACTGTGTAACTGTACAGATTCACTGTTTATTCAGGGTGACGATCACTCACTGTGTAACTGTACAGAGTCACTGTTTATTCAGGGTATGGATCACTCACTGTGTAACTGTACAGAGTCACTGTTTACTCAGGATAAGGATCACTCACTGTGTAACTGTACAGAGTCACTGTTTATTCAGGGTGAGGGTCACTCACTGTGTAACTGTACAGAACCACTGTTTATTCAACAGGGTAATGATCACTCACCGTGAAACTATACAGAGTCACTATTTATTCATGGTAAGGATCACTTATTGTGTAACTGTACAGAGTCACAGTTTATTCAGTGTAAGGGTCACTCACTGTGTAACTGTACAGAGTCAATGTTTATTCAGGGTAAGGATCACTCACTGTGTAACAGTACAGAGTCACTGTTTATTCAGGGTAAATGTCACTCACTGTGTAACTGTACAGAGTCACTGTTTATTCAGGGTAAGCATCACTCACTGTGTAAATGTACAGAGTCACTGTTTATTCAGGGTAAGGATCACTCACTGTGTAACTGTACAGAGTCACTGTTTATTCAGGGTAAGGATCACTCACTGTGTAACAGTACAGAGTCTCTGTTTATTCAGGGTAAGGGTCACACTGTGTAACTGTACAGAGTCACTGCTTATTCAGGGTACGGATCACTCACTGTGTAACTGTACAGAGTCACTGTTTATTCAGTGTAAGGGTCACACACTGTTTTAACTGTACAGAATCACTGTTTATTCAGGGAAAGTGTCACTCACTGTGTAACTGTACAGAGTCACTGTTTATTCAGTGTAAGGATCACTCACTGTGTAACTGTACTGTGTCACTGTTTATTCAGGGTAAAGGTCACTCACTGTGTAACTGTACAGAGTCACTGCTTATTCAGGGTAAGGATCATTCACTGTGTATCTGTACAGAATCCCTGTTTATTCAGGGTAAGGGTCACTCACTGTGTAACTGTACAGAGTCACTGTTTATTCTTGTTAAGGGTTACTCACTGTGTAACTGTACAGAGTCACTGTTTATTCTGGGCAAGAATCACTCACTGTGTAACTGAACAGAGTCACTGTTTAGTCAGGATATGGTTCACTCACTGTGTAACTGTACAGAGTCACTGTTTATTCAGGGCAAGGATCACTCACTGTGTAACTGTACAGAGTCACTGTTTATTCAGGGTAAGGATCACTCACTGTGTAACTGTACAGAGTCACTGTTTATTCAGGGTAAGGATTACTCACTGTGTAACTGTACAGAGTCACTGTTTATTCAGGGTAAAGATCACTCACTGTGTAACTGTACAGAGTCACTGTTTATTCTGGTAAGGATCACTTACTGTGTAACTGTACAGAGTCACTGTTTATTCAGGGTAAGGGTCTCTCATTGTGTAACTCTACAGAGTCACTGTTTATTCTGGTAAGGATCACTTACTGTGTAACTGTACAGAATCAATGTTTATTCCGGGTTAGGATCATTCACTGTGTAACTGTACAGAGTCACTGTTTATTCAGGGTAAGGATCACTCACTGTGTAACTGTACAGAGTCACTGTTTATTCAGGGTAAGGATCACTCACTGTGTAACTGTACAAAGTCACTGTTTATTAGTGTAAGGATCACTCACTGTGTAACTGTACAGAGTCACTGTTTATTCCGGGTAAGGATTTCTCACTCTATGACTGTGCAGTGTCACTGTTTATTCACAGGGTAATGTTCTGTCACTGTGTAACTGTACAGAGTCAGTGTTTATTCAGTCTATGGTTCACTCACTATGTAACTGTACAGAGTCACTGTTTATTCAGTGTAAGGATCACTCACTGTGTAACTGTACAGAGTCACTCTTTATTCAGGGTAAGGATCACTCACTGTGTGACTGTACAGTGTCAGGTTATTCAGGGTAAGGGTCACTCACAGTGTAACTGTACAGAGTCACTGTTTATTCAGGGTAAAGGTCAATCATTGTGTAACTGTACAGTGTCACTGTTTATTCAGGGAAAGGATCACTCACTGTGTAACTGTACAGAGTCACTGTTTATTCAGGGTAAGGATCATCACTGTGTAACTGTACAGAGTCACTGTTTATTCAGGGTGAGGATCACCCACTGTGTAACTGTATAGATTCTCTGTTTATTCACGTTAAGGTCACTCACAGTGTAACTGTACCGAGTCACTGTCTATTCAGGGTAATGATCATCTCTGTGTAACTGTACAGAGCCATGTTTATTCAGTCTGCTGGTTACTTACTGTGTAACTGTATGGTGTCGCTGTGTATTCAAGGTAAGGTTCACTCACTATGCAACTGTACAGAGTCACTGTTTATTCAGTGTAAGGGTCACTCACTGTGTAACTGTGCAGAGTCACTGTTTATTCTGCTGGGTAAGGATCACTCACTGTGTAAATGTACAGAGTCAATGTTTATTCCGGGTAAGTTCACTCACTATGTAACTGTACAGAGTCACTGTTTATTCAGGGTAAGGGTCACTCACTGTGTAACTGTACCGAGTCACTTTTTATTCAGGGTAAGGATTTCTCACTCTATGACTGTACAGAGTCACTGTTTATTCACAGGGTAATGTTCTGTCGCTGTGCAACTGTACAGAGTCACTGTTTATTCAGCAGGGTAAGGTTTACTCACTGTGTAACTGTACAGAGTCACTGTTTATTCTGCAGGGTAAGGGTCACTCACTGTGTAACTGTACAGAGTCACTGTTTATTCAGGGTAAGGGTTACTCACTGTGTAACTGTACAGAATCACTGTTTATTCAGGGTGAGGATCACTCACTGTGTTACTGTACAGAGTCACTGTTTATTCAGGGTAAGGGTCACTCACTGTATAACTGTACAGAGTCTCTGTTTATTCAGGGTAAGCATCACTCTCTATGTAACTGTACAGAGTCACTGTTTATTCAGGGTAAGGATCACTCACTGTGTAACCGTACAGAGTCACTGTTTATTCAGCAGGATAAGGGACACTCACTGTGTAACTGTACAGAGTCACTGTTTATTCAGCAGGATAAGGGACACTCACTGTGTAACTGTACAGAGTCACTGTTTATTCAGTGTAAGGGTCACTCACTGTGTAACTGTACTGAGTCACTGTTTATTCAGGGTAAGGTTCACTCACTGTGTAACTGTACAGAGTCACTGTTTATTCAGCAGGGTAAGGGTCACTCACTGTATAAGTGTACAGAGTCACTGTTTATTCAGGGTAAGGGTCAATCACTGTGTAACTGTAATGATTCTCTGTTTATTCAGGTTAAGGTCACTCACAGTGTAACTGTACTGAGTTACTGCTTACTCAGATTTAGGATCACGCACTATGTAACTGTACAGAGTCGCTGTTTATTCTGGGTAAGGATCACTCACTGTGTAACAGTACAGAGTCACTGTTTATTCAGGGTAAGGGTCATCACTGTGTAACTGTACAGAGTCACTGTTTATTCAGGGTAAGGGTCACTCACTGTGTAACTGTACAGAATCACTGTTTATTCAGGGTAAGGATCATTTACTGTGTAACTGTACAGAGTCACTGTTTATTCTGGTGAGGGTCACTCACTGTGTAACTGTATAGAATCACTGTTTATTCAGCAGGGTAAGGGTCACTCACTGTGTAACTGTACAGAGTCACTGTTTATTTAGGGTAAGGTTCACTCACTGTGTAACTGTACAGATTCACTGTTTATTCAGGGTAAGGATCACTCACTGTGTAACTGTACAGTGTCACTGTTTATTAAGGGTAAGGGTCACTCACTGTGTAACTGTACAGAGTCACTGTTTATTCAGGGTAAGGGTCACTCACTGTGTAACTGTACAGAGTCTCTGTTTATTCAGGGTGAGGATCACTCACTGTGTAACTGTACAGAGTCACTGTTTATTCAGGTTAAGGATCACTCACTGTGTAACTGTACAGAGTCACTGTTTATTCAGGGTAAGGATCACTCACTGTCTAACTGTACAGAGTCACTGTTTATTCAGCAGGGTAAGGGTCACTCACTGTGTAACTGTACAGAGTCACTGTTTATTCAGGGTAAGGGCCAGTCACTGTGTAACTGTACAGAGTCACTGTTTATTCAGGGTAAGGATCACTCACTGTTTAACTGTACAGAGTCACTGTTTATTCAGGGTGAGGATCACTTACTGTGTAACTGTACCGAGTCGCTGTTTATTCAGGGTAAGGGTCACTCACTGTGCAACTGTACAGAGTCACTGTTTATTCAGGGTAATGATCACTCACTGTGTAACTGTACAGAGTCACTGTTTTTTCAGCAGGGTAAGGGTCACTCACTGTGTAACTGTACAGAGTCACGGTTTATTCAGGGCAAGGTTTTCTCACTCTATGACTGTACAGAGTCACTGTTTATTCACAGGGTAATGTTCTGTCACTGTGCAACTGTACAGAGTCACTGTTTATTCTGCAGGGTAAGGGTCACTCACTGTGTAACTGTACAGAGTCACTGTTTATTCAGGGTTAAGATCACACACTGTGTAACTGTACAGAGTCACTGTTTATTCAGGGTAAGGATCACTCACTCTGTAACTGTACAGAGTCACTGTTTATTCAGGGTAAGGATCACTCTCTGTGTAACTGTACAGAGTCACTGTTTATTCAGGGTAAGGGTTACTCACTGTGTAACTGTACAGAATCACTGTTTATTCAGGGTGAGGATCACTCACTGTGTAACTGTACAGAGTCACTGTTTATTCAGGGTAAGGGTCACTCACTGTGTAACTGTACAGAGTCACTGTTTATTCAGGGTAAGGATTACTCACTGTGTAACTGTACAGAATCACTGTTTATTCAGGGTAACGTTCACTCACTGTGTAACTGTACAGAGTCACTGTTTATTCAGGGTAAGGGTCACTCACTGTATAACTGTACACTGTCACTGTTTATTCAGGGTATGGAGCACTCACTGTGTATCTGTACAGAGTCACAGTTTATTCAGGGTAAGGGTCACTCACTGTGTAACTGTACAGACTCACTGTTTATTCAGGGTAAGGATCACTCACTGTGTAACTGTACAGATTCACTGTTCATTCAGGGCATGGGTTACTCACTGTGTAACTGTACAGAGTTACTTTTTATTCAGGATAAGTATTTGTCACTGTTATCTGTACAGAGTCACTGTTTATTCAGTAAGGATCACTCACTGTTTCACTGTACAGATTCACTGTTTATTCAGCAGGATAAGAGACACTCACTGTGTAACTGTACAGAGTCACTGTTTATTCAGGGTAAGGATCACTCACTGTGTAACTGTACAGAGTCACTGTTTATTCAGGGTAAGGGTCACTCACTGTATAACTGTACACTGTCACTGTTTATTCAGGGTATGGAGCACTCACTGTGTATCTGTACAGAGTCACAGTTTATTCAGGGTAAGGGTCACTCACTGTGTAACTGTACAGACTCCCTGTTTATTCAGGGTAAGGATCACTCACTGTGTAACTGTACAGATTCACTGTTCATTCAGGGCATGGGTTACTCACTGTGTAACTGTACAGAGTTACTTTTTATTCAGGATAAGTATTTGTCACTGTTATCTGTACAGAGTCACTGTTTATTCAGTAAGGGCACTCACTGTTTCACTGTACAGATTCACTGTTTATTCAGCAGGATAAGAGACACTCACTGTGTAACTGTACAGAGTCACTGTTTATTCAGGGTAAGGATCACTCACTGTGTAACTGTACAGAGTCACTGTTTATTCAGCTGGATAATGGACACTCACTGTGTAACTGTACAGAGTCACTGTTTATTCAGGGTAAGGATCACTCACTGTGTAATTGTACAGAGTCACTGTTTATTCAGGGTAAGGGTCACTCACTGTGTAACTGTACAGAGTCACTGTTTATTCTGGGTAAGGTACACCCTCTGTTTAACTGTACATTGTCACTGTTTATTCAGGGTAAGGATCACTCACTGTGTAACTGTACAGAGTCACTGTTTATTCAGGGTGCGGATCACTCACTGTGTAACTGTGCAGAGTCACTGTTTATTCAGGGTAAGGATCACTCAATGTGTAACTGTGCAGAGTCACTGTTTATTCAGGGTAAGGATCACTCACTGTGTAACTGTACAGAGTCACTGTTTATTCAGGGTAAGGGTCACTCACTGTGTAACTGTACAGAGTCTCTGTTTATTGAGGGTGAGGATCACTCACTGTGTAACTGTACAGAGTCACTGTTTATTCAGGTTAAGGATCACTCACTGTGTAACTGTACAGAGTCACTGTTTATTCAGGGTAAGGATCACTCACTGTCTAACTGTACAGAGTCACTGTTTATTCTGGGTGAGGATCACTCACTGTGTAACTGTACCGAGTCGCTGTTTATTCAGGGTAAGGGTCACTCACTGTGTAATTGTACAGAGTCACTGTTTATTCAGGGTAAGGATCACTCACTGTGTAACTGTACAGAGTCACTGTTTATTCAGGGTAAGGATCACTCACTGTGTAACTGTACAGAGTCACTGTTTATTCAGCAGGGTAAGGATCACTCACTGTGTAACTGTACAGAGTCACTGTTTATTCAGGGTATGGATCACTCACTCTGTAACTGTACAGAGTCACTGTTAATTCAGGGTGAGGATACTCACTGTGTAACTGTACAGAGTCATTGTTTTTTCAGGGTAAGGATCACTCACTGTGTAACTGTACAGAGTCACTGTTTATTCAGGGTAAGGGTCACTCACTGTGTAACTGTACAGAGTCACTGTTTATTCAGGGTAAGGATCACTCACTGTGTGAAGATTTGCAATGAATATTGTCGTGGTACCTTGTCACCTGCAGGATCCACTGCAGGCTGGAGGAGGCTGGTGAAGCATCTGTTTAAATTGACTGGAATCTCTAACGTGACTAACTTTGATGTTCCGTTCACCATCCTTTCTCTCTTCCTCTCTCTCTCTCTCTCTGTCTCCACCCCACCCCCCCTCCTTCCTGTGTTTACATTCACAGCTGAGCTCTAACGTGCTTATCCTCCTGTGTACCAACATTGTTGGAGTGTGTACACATTATCCAGCTGAGGTGTCACAGCGCCAGGCATTCCGAGAAACTAGGGCGTGTATCCAAGCTCGTCTGCATTCCCAACGAGAGAACCAGCAGCAGGTATGTTGGCCGTCATCTCACTCCCGGAACTTTCCTCTCCCCACTTGCCTGGGTGAGCGCGGCTCCCACAACACTCGAGAAGCTCGACACCGTCCAGGACAAAGCAGCCCCCGCTCGATGGGTCACCCCATCCACAAACATTCACTCCCTCCACCACCACCACCGACGCACAGGGGCAGCAGTGTGTGTACCATCTACAAGATGCACTGCAGCAACTCGCCAAGGGCTCCTTCAACAGCGCCGCCCAAACCCACGACCTCTACCATCTAGAAGGACGAGGGCAGCAGACACATGGGGAACACCACCACCTGCAAGTTCCCCCTCCCGAGCCACTCACCATCCTGACTTGGGAATATAATCGGCCGTTCCTTCACTGTCACCGGGTCAAAATCCTGGAACTCCCTCCCTAACAGCGCCGTGGGTGTACCTACACCACACGGACAAAATCCTGGAACTCCCTCCCTAACAGCGCCGTGGGTGTACCTACACCACACACGGGACAAAATCCTGGAACTCCCTCCCTAACAGCGCCGTGGGTGTACCTACACCACACGGACAAAATCCTGGAACTCCCTCCCTAACAGCGCCGTGGGTGTACCTACACCACACACGGGACAAAATCCTGGAACTCCCTCCCTAACAGCACCGTGGGTGTACCTACACCACATGGGACAAAATCCTGGAACTCCCTCCCTAACAGCGCCGTGGGTGTACCTACACCACACGGACAAAATCCTGGAACTCCCTCCCTAACAGCGCCGTGGGTGTACCTACACCACACGGTTCAAGGCGGCAGCTCACCCCCACCTTCTCAAGGGGCAATTAGGGTTGGCTTCTCAAGGGGCAGTTAGGGTTGGACAGTAAGTGTTGAGTAGGTTGGGGATGGGGGTGGCGCACAGAGAGACAGGGAAATGGAGAGAGGAAGTTCCTGCCCTCCACGAGCTTTGCCTCCCACTCTGCGTCGCAGTGTGACCGGCCGCAGAATTCCTCTCTAACGCGGGGCCCCCCTCCTCTCCTCCCCAGGAGCGTCTCCTCCTCTCGGTTCTACCCCGTCACGTTGCCATGGAGATGAAGGCGGACATCAATGCCAAGAAAGAAGACATGATGTTCCATAAGATCTACATCCAGAAACACGACAATGTCAGGTGAGGAATACTCCCTCCTATCTCTGGCCCTCCGCTTTGGGACCGGAGGCAGCTTTGAGTCAGCCCTACTTGTATTTGTGGCGTGGGGAACGAGGTACGGCTTTAGATTTAATTCATACCTTATTTTGTTGGTGCGTCAGGAATGGTGAAGCCTGGGTTTTGGTTTCATTTCGGAGTTTCTTTGTTTGAGAGGGAGCTAGGAAGACCCCAGGGCCTGTTGGCCTACATGGCTTCTCAATGAGGGTTTACCACTCTTCTCGTGGAAGGGATGGGTTACCAAGGGGTTCGTCGCTTAGGGAAGGTGCAACAGGCAGTAAAAGCGGGAAAAGGCTGGGCTGTTACCTCGCAACACGGAGAGACAGGACGGCAAGACTTTAGTCCAGTTGGTCGGGGTCTACCACAGAGGGAAGGCAGGGAAGGTCCCAGGGCACTCCAGCTGGGATGGATGCCAGACGGCTGAGGAAATGGGTTGGAGGAACTTCTCTGGAGTTCGAGTCAGGGTGAGTTTAAGAGTGACCCTTTGTGGATACCTGAAGGGAGATACCAGTTGCGAGAGGACCTCTGGTGAACATTCAGGAGTCCGCTGGGAGAGAACCCTCTTTGCGATGAGCCAGTCCTGGCCTGGGGGTGGGAATGGAGGTACCTCTTGGCCGGAGTGTTGGGTCTGGAAGGGTACCGCTGGGGTGAAAGGGAGAGCGGGAGTTTGAATCATTGTTTCCTCGTTATCTGCACCGACATCTTTCCCGTCTTTTTCGTTGTCTAGTGTCGTAGAGACATTGTTTCGTGTTTAATCGGTGTTTTGTGTTTTTGTTAAAAGATTCACGTGAAAATCTGTTTCAGCAAATCCCCTCCGCAGCCTTAAAACAAAAACTCATCTATCAAGCCAGGTTCCACTCTGGATCTGACTCATCCAGTATTAACACCAGCTGGGATCATATCAGAATCTGTATCTCTGCCCCCTGTCCCCCTCTCTCTGTCTGTCTCTACAACTCTGTCTGCCTCTCTCTCTCTTTATCTCTCTCTCTATCCCTCCCTCTCTCTCTTTCTATCCTTCCCTCTCTCTCTCTATCCCCCCTCTCTCTATCCCACCCTCCCTCTATCCCTCCCTCTCTCCTCTATCCGTCCCTCTCTCTCTATCCGTCCCTCTCTCTCTATCCGTCCCTCTCTCTCTATCCCTCCCTCTCTCTCTATCCCTTACTCTCTCTCTCTCTCTATCCCTCCCTCTCTGTCTATCCCTCCCTCTCTCTATCCCTCCCTCTCTCTATCCCTCCCTCTCTGTCTATCCCTTCCTCTCTGTCTATCCCTCCCTCTCTCTCTCTCGCTGTCCCTCCCTCTCTCGCTGTCCCTCCCTCTCTCCCTGTTCCTCCCTCTCTCCCTGTCCCTCCCTCTCTCCCTGTCCCCCTCCCTCCTTGTCCCTCAATCTCTCTGTCCTTCTCTCTCTGTTTCTCAATTTTTTCCTGTCTCTGTCCTCTCTCTTTCTCTGTCCTTCTCTCTCTCTCTGTCTTCTCTGTCCTTCTCTCTCTCTCTGTCCTTTCTCTCTCTCTCTGTCCTCTCTCTATCTGTCCTTTCTCTCTCTCTCTGTCTCTCTCTCTCTGTCCTTCTCTCTCTCTGTCTCTCTCTGTCTCTGTCTTTCTCTCTCTCTGTCTCTCTCTCTCTCTGTCCTTCTCTCTCTCTGTCTCTCTCTGTCTCTGTCCTTCTCTCTCTCTGTCCTTCTCTCTTTCTCTGTCCTTCTCTCTTTCTCTGTCCTCTCTCTCTCTCCTCTCTCTCTGTCCTTCTCTCTCTCTGTCTCTCTCTGTCTATCTCTCTCGCTCTCTGTCCTTCTCTCTCTCTGTCTCTCTCTCTCTCTGTCCTTCTCTGTCTCTGTCTCTCTCTGTCTCTGTCCTTCTCTTTCTCTGTCCTTCTCTCTTTCTCTGTCCTTCTCTCTCTCTGTCCTCTCTCTGTCTCTGTCCTTCTCTCTCTCTGTCTCTCTCTCTCTCTCCTTCTCTCTCTCTCTCTCTGTCTCTCTCTCTCTGTCCTTCTCTTTCTCTGTCCTTCTCTCTTTCTCTGTCCTTCTCTCTCTCTGTCCTCTCTCTGTCTCTGTCCTTCTCTCTCTCTGTCCTCTCTCTGTCTCTGTCCTTCTCTCTCTCTGTCTCTCTCTCTCTGTCCTTCTCTCTCTCTCTCTCTGTCTCTCTGTTTCTCCCTGTCTCCCTTTTCTCCTCCCCATCTTTGACTCTATCTCTATCACCCATATCATGAGACCAGCAGTTGAATAGAACATATCCCAGCAATTTCCCCCCCGTTCCAGTATTTATCCGATTGCCCCCCTCCTATTGAATCTGCTTCCACCGCCCTTTCAGGCAGCGCCTTCCAGATCACAACAACTCGCTGTGTTTATAAAAAATAATTCTCCTCATCTCCCTCCCCACCCACCCCCACCCTCTGGTTCTGTTCCCGATTCTCTTCAATCTGTGTCCCCTCTGGTTACCGACCCTCCCGCCCACTGGGGAACAGTCTCTCCCTCTCCTACTCTACCCCAAACCCCCCCCCTTCGTGATTTTGAACCCCTCGATCCAATCTCCCCCCCCCTCCCTCCCTCCCTTAACCTTCTCTGCTCTAAGGAGAACAATCCCAGCTTCTCCAGGTGAACTGAAGTCCCCTCATCCTCCCCCCAGGTTCTGATAAATCTCCCTCCGCACCCTCTCCGATGACCCTCGACATCCTTCCTAGAGTGTAGGGGTCCGCGGGATTGGGGACGTGGGGTACTCCGGCTGGGGGCTGCGGGGAGGGGGGTTTTTTATGAAAGGTTTTGACCTTGTTCTGTCATGTCTTCCTCCTTCCTCAGCATCCTGTTCGCTGACATTGAGGGATTCACTGGCTTGGCGTCACAGTGCACAGCCCAAGAGTTGGTGATGACTCTGAACGAACTCTTTGCGCGTTTCGATAAACTCGCAGCTGTAAGTATAGGACGGTGTGGCGCCGCTGACCCTCCCTTTCGGGGAGGCGGCGGTGTGTGTAGTGGTCTGAGTAAACTGGACTAAGTAACCCCGAGACCCAGGGAATCTCACCCTGGCTGATGGTGGAACTTGAATCCAATAAAAAATCTGGAACCAAAACTCTGACGGTGACCACGAAACCGTTGTCGATTGTTGTCAAAAACCCCGTCTGGTTCGCTCCCCTTCAGGGGAGGTGGGGAAATCTGCCCTCCTTACCCCGGTCTGGCCCTACACGTGACTCCAGACCCCCTCCCCCACACCAATGTGGTTGGCTGTTCACTGCCCCTTTGAACAAGGGGCAATTGGGGATGGGTAATAAGTGCTGACCTGGTCAGCGACACCCACACCCCGTTCCCCAATAATAGTAGAAAAAACTTCCCCGGGGCTCTGTTCATCCCTTGGGTCTGTCTGGGATTTTTACACTCTGCCCCCCACCCCACCGAGTCCCAGACTCTCCCTAACCAGGGGGTGGGGGGAAGAGTCTCTGTCTGGGGGCAGCTAGGAGGGAGCACAGTGCACGCTTCTCAGAGTGACTTCGGGACTCCGAGGGGAGAGTAAACACAAACTAGAGGCGTCTACAGCAAAGGAGGGAGGCCATTCAGCCCATCGGGTCCCTGCCGGCTCTCCGTAGACCGATCCAGTCAGTGCCCACCTCTCCCGCTCTATTCCCCGTGACCCCCTGCGAGTTTATTTCCCCCTCGGGCATCCGATTCCCTTTCGGAATCATTCCCTGTCTCCGCTCCCACCCCACCTCGTGGGGCAGCGAGTTCCAGGTTGTCACCGCTCGCTCCGGGAATAAGGTTCCTTCTCACACCTCCCCCTCACCCCACACCCCAATGTCCAGAACCTCAAACCCGTCTCCCCAAACAGGGTGGCTCCCTGGAATTTAGAAGGTTAAGGAGGTGATTAAATGAGATTGAGACACTTTCGTTAGTCAAAGGTATCGAGGGATATGGGGGTGAAGGTGGGGAGATGGAGTTAGGTCCCAGATCAGCCATAGTCTCATTGAGTGGAGGTAGAGAGGGGCAGGAGGCTCAAGGAGGGGGGGCTGAATAAGACCATAAGACATAGGAGCAGAAATTAGGCCATTCGGCCCATCGAGTCTGCTCCGCCATTCAATCATGGCTGATAAGTTTCTCAACCCCATTCTCCCGCCTTCTCCCCGTAACCTTTGATCCCCCTTACCAGTCAAGAACCGATCTATCTTGGTCTTAAATACACTCAATGACCTGGCCTCCACAGCCTTCTGTGGCAATGAATTCCATAGATTCACCACTCTCTGGCTAAAGAAGTTTCTCCTCATCTCTGTTCTAAAAAGGTCTTCCCTTTACTCTGAGGCTATGCCCCTCGGGTCCTAGTCTCTCCTGCTCATGGAAACATCTTCCCCACGTCCCACTCTGTCCAGGCCTTTCAGTATTCTGTAAGTTTCAATCAGATCCCCCCTCATCCTTCTAAACTCCATCGAATGGCCTCCTCCTGTTCCTGTGTGATAGGCTCGAGGAGGAGGAGGGGCTGAATGGCCTCCTCCTGTTCCTGTGTAACAGGCTCGAGGAGGAGGAGGGGCTGAATGGCCTGTTCCTGTGTAACAGGCTCGAGGAGGAGGAGGGGCTGAATGGCCTCCTCCTGTTCCTGTGTAACAGGCTTGAGGAGGAGGAGAGGGGCTGAATGGCCTCCTTCTGTTCCTGTGTAACAGGCTCGAGGAGGGAGGAGGGGCTGAATGGCCTCCTCCTGTTCCTGTGTATACCCTCTCTGCTCTAACATGGGCAGAAGCCTCACTATCTGACTGTCAATGAACGATATGTAGACGCAGTATAATTTAAGTGGTGGAATTTTTGACGATGTGGTTACAGGAGGAGAGGGAGTGTGGAGTATATGTACACAAACATATTAATGTGGCAGGAAAAGTTGCTGAGGCATTTGAGAAAGTGTATGGGACACTGGGCTTTGTAAATAAGGGCACTCAATACAAAAGCAAGGAAGTGATGTTAAACCCTTTTATAAAACACTGGGTTAGGCCCCCAGCTGGAGAACCCTGTCCCCAATCCCGCGCCCCTCACTCGAGGAAGGATGTCGAGGGTCTCGGAGAGGGTGCGGAGGGAGATTTACCAGAACCAGGGGAGAGGATGAGGGGACTTCAGTTCACGTGGAGGGGACTGGAGAAGCTGGGATTGTTCTCCTTAGAGCAGAGAAGGTTAAGGGAGGGAGGGGAGATTGAATTGAGGGGTTCAAAATCACGAAGTGGGGGAGGTTTGGGGTAGAGTAGGAGAGGGAGAGACTGTTTCCCAGTGGGCGGGAGGGTCGGTAACCAGAGGGGACACAGATTGAAGAGAATCGGTAACAGAACCAGAGGGTGGGGGTGGGTGGGGAGGAGATGAGGAGAATTATTTTTTATAAACACAGCGAGTTGTTGTGATCTGGAAGGCGCTGCCTGAAAGGGCGGTGGAAGCAGATTCAATAGGAGGGGGGGAATCGGATAAATACTGGAAGGGGAAGAATCTGCAGGAAGATGGGGCGGGGGTGGTGAGGGAAGAGCTGGGAGCGATTAAGAGTGGGGATCTAATTGGATAGACCTTTCAAAGGGCAGGCACAGGCCGGATGGGCTGAATGGCCCTCCTCCTGTTCCTTTGGGTATGTTTTGCCAGTGCCGGTTTTTGTCCCTGATTCCTGTGTCTCTTTGTTCCCCCCTCAAAGGAGAACTTCTGTTTAAGGATCAAGATTCTGGGAGACTGCTACTACTGTGTATCGGGATTACCAGAGGCCAGGCCAGACCACGCACACTGCTGTGTCGAGATGGGGGTTGACATGATCGAGGCAATATCGTAAGTAGTGCGATGAGAGACATCGAGAGCATCCCAGACCCAAGGGTGTCCCCAGAATGTTGCCTCGTGCATATGTGTTCAGGCCCCTTGGAAATATTACCCAAATCCCTTTCGGCGCTGACCCTCCCAACAGTGCGGCGCTCCCTCAGCACTGACCCTCCCAACAGTGCAGCGCTCCCTCAGCACTGACCCTCCCAACAGTGCGGCGCTCCCTGAGCACTGACCCTCCCAACAGTGCGGCGCTCCCTCAGCACTGACCCTCCCAACAGTGCGGCTCTCCCTCGGCGCTGACCCTCCGACAGCGCGGCGCTCCCTCAGCACTGACCCTCCGACAGTGCGGCGCTCCCTCAGCGCTGACCCTCCCAACAGTGCGGCTCTCCCTCGGCGCTGACCCTCCGACAGCACGGCGCTCCCTCAGCACTGACCCTCCGACAGCGCGGCGCTCCCTCAGCACTGACCCTCCGACAGCGCGGCGCTCCCTCAGCACTGACCCTCCCAACAGTGCGGCTCTCCCTCGGCGCTGACCCTCCGACAGCGCGGCGCTCCCTCGGCGCTGACCCTCCGACAGCGCGGCGCTGACCCTCCGACAGCGCGGCGCTCCCTCAGCGCTGACCCTCCGACAGCGCGGCGCTCCCTCAGCGCTGACCCTCCGACAGCGCGGCGCTCTCTCAGCACTGACCCTCCGACAGCGCGGCGCTCCCTCAGCGCTGACCCTCCGACAGTGCGGCGCTCCCTCAGCGCTGACCCTCCGACGGCGCGGCGCTCCCTCAGCACTGACCCTCCAACAGTGCGGCGCTCCCTCAGCGCTGACCCTCCGACAGCGCGCCGCTTCCTCAGCACTGACCCTCCCACAGTGCGGCGCTCCCTCAGCGCTGACCCTCCGACAGCGCGGCGCTCCCTCAGCACCGACCCTCCGACAGTGCGGCGCTCCCTCAGCGCTGACCCTCTGACAGTGCAGCGCTCCCTCAGCACTGACCCTCCGACAGTGCGGCGCTCCCTCAGCGCTGACCCTCCGACAGTGCGGCGCTCCCTCAGCGCTGACCCTCTGACAGTGCAGCGCTCCCTCAGCACTGACCCTCCGACAGTGCGGCGCTCCCTCAGCGCTGACCCTCAGACAGTGCGGCGCTCCCTCAGTCCAGGAGTGACGGCCTGGATTCTGAGGATCTCTGGCCCTGCAAACAGGTTTTTTGGTAGTGGTGTTGGGATGAGTGGGGTCAGTGGGAGTGTTATGACTGTGTTATGAAGGATGCAAGAGCTTGGATGAAATCATGGACATGACCTTCCAATCCAGTAAAGGAAAAGTAATTGTTTGCACACACACAAACGATCCAGTAAAGTTCAGCTCGATGGCTATCCCACAGAACTGCAGGAAGATCTCACTCCCTCTGGATTTTCCCCCCCAAGGCTGATGGAACTAGGCCCAGTCACTAACCGAGTGGGAGAGAGCGTGAGTGAGACTTGGGAAAGTGAGGGAAAGAGCGAGGCTGTCCGACATGGACAGAGAGGGAGAGAGGGAGGGAGGGAGAGAGGGAGAAGGATTGAGGGAGAGAGGGAGAAGGATTGAGGGAGAGAGGGAGAAGCATTGGAGGGAGAGAGGGAGAAGGATTGGGGGAGAGAGGAGAAGGATTGAGGGAGAGAGGAGAAGAAGGAGAGGGAGAGAGGGAGAAGGAATGAGGGAGAGAGGAGAAGGATTGGGGAGAGGAGGGAGAAGGATTGAGGGAGAGAGGGAGAAGGATTGGAGGGAGAAGGATTGAGGAGAGAGGGAGAGGAGAGAGGGAGGAGGGGGGGAAGGAGGAGAGAGGGAGAAGGATTGAGGGAGAGAGGGAGAAGGATTGAGGGAGAGAGGGGAAAGGATTGAGGGAGGGAGAGAGGGAGAAGGATTGAGGGAGTGAGGAGAGATTGAGGAGAGAGGAGAG